>NW_020955878.1:336486-342662 GCF_003031625.1 Empidonax traillii
CAAAAAAAAAAAAAAAAAAAAAAAAAAAAAAAAAAAAAAAAAAAAAAAAAAAAAAAAAAAAAAAAAAAAAAAAAAAAAAAAAAAAAAAAAAAAAAAAAAAAAAAAAAAAAAAAAAAAAAAAAAAAAAAAAAAAAAAAAAAAAAAAAAAAAAAAAAAAAAAAAAAAAAAAAAAAAAAAAAAAAAAAGGAAAACCTCATGGTTTTCCCACAGTCATATGTAATACTGGCATAAAGCTGATGGCTGCCTAAAAGCCTTGATTTGAAAGATTTTTCCGAATAGAAAAAGAATAATCCATAAGGGTTTGAAGGCTCAAAAGAAAATAGTTTTTCAAAGGATTTTTCAAAATTACATGGAATTGAAAACTTCCACAACCTGCAACATTGCTTGATCTGTTTCCACATATATTTCCCCTTTCTTTATTTGCCTAGTCAATATAACAGATTACAAAGTGACTATTTTTTTTCTACCTGTATGTATTCTTACTTTTGCTTTTTCCTTTTTGTCATTTTAAGAGGAAAGCTTTCCTAATTTGGAAAAAACTTTGAGGCTGGCAAAGAAAAATTGAAGCTGTAACTTTCTGAATTAGACAAACTTGGACAAACTGCAGATATGTAAAAGCTGAAGGTCAAAAAAAAAAAAGTGTGTCCCCATGTGTATCTGGGGGATTACGTTTTGTATATAATTAATTTTACTACTTATGGTAGTAAAAGAAAAAAATGAAAATAAACTAGGTAAATTGGGATAGCTCTTGCAACTGCAGTATTTTTCTCCTCAAAAATGTCAGGAAATCCCTTGCTTTAATATAACAATTTTGTTTCAATGAAGCAGAATGAAAGCTGCCATAACTTTCCAGAGACTTTCACAAAAGGCATTTTAGCACCTTTTTTGACAGCTTTAATATTCCCTCAGGGTCTCCTCTTCTCTACCAAATCCAGTGCAACTCCCTCCTTACAACCTGCGCAAGTGTAGCCTTCCTGCTCTATATATGCATCCCCTATTTGCTCAAGTCTTCCATCATCAACAGCCCTTCACACACACCATATGCAGATGTTCCTACCTGCGATCCAGGTGCTGGAGGTTCTGCTGGCATCAGAGCTCAAGTTAATAAAACTGGAGAATGACCCACTTGTCCTAACGTGGTTGTCTACCTTAGAGTGACGTGACACACGTGATTGATTCTAATACTATTGTCTATCAGGAGCTTAAACATTAAGCTCACTTACCTACAGATTTGGCCATGAAGATGACTAAAAGTAGATATTTGAGCTTGGAATAGGATCTCACCCACACATGTAACAAGCCCAAACCTAGTACTGAACCTCTATCCATCACTGAAATTCCTCTCTCCCTCTGCCCAATTCCTGCTGATTCTGCCTCTTCCATCATTCTGAGGGTGTCCACACTGGCAACAGTTACTGAAGCTAAAATTGGTGCACTTTTGCTTGAGAAAGAGGAGGTAGCAGTTGTCTGAGCACAGAGGAACCTATAAATCCTTCTAGAGCTGCTGCAGTGAAGTGGCAACCTGAGCAGCCTCTTCAGTCATCTGTTAGACCTTAGACCTCTTAGAAAGGTGATGGCTTCTTCAAAAGGACAACGTTTAAGGCACCTAGAAAAGACAAACTTTGCTTATTGAACATAATGGCAAAAACTATGCCAGTAAAATTTTCTCCTTTGTATTATAAATAGTTCATATTTTATAGTGTGTTCAGTTTGGGCTAACAATGCAGCTTTCCAAGAAGTCAACAATGATAAATTGTTGATAAACACCAGCTGGAAAGCATTTGCAATCGATTGCTGTGGATGTTCACTGAATAAACTACTGTAAACTGAAAGGACATAAAAACTAACTAATGACAGAATTCCTGAAAAGAAAAAAAAAAAAAAAAAAGGAAAAAATATATGGAAAACAAAATAAATTATTTCACATTTTAGGTATATTCTAGAAGTTGTCTGGGTCTCTACTGATTCACTGATACTTTCCTATCTGCCATCACCAGTGCTACATAGGCAATGCCATTTCTCACTGGCAGAAGGAAGGACTAAACAAGCATCATGCCACAGTGTTGTTCTGCATTCACCACCTCTGCCAGACTCACCCCATGCTCCCCTCCCTCCTTGTACTGCCCTGACACGGAGGGTGCAGCCGGTCAGGATGGGCACCATGTCTGAGCGGAGCACCTCAGGGGGTCAGGGGGTCGTCTGTGTGTCCCAGCGGTGCGACCGGCAGTGCAGCACAGCCACAAGGACAGCCCTGGCACAGGGTCAGCCCCGGCACGGGATCAGCCCCGGCACAGGGTCAGCCCCGGCACGGGATCAGCCCCGGCACAGGGTCAGCCCCGGCACGGGATCAGCCCCGGCACCGGCGGGGCCCTCAGCCCGCCCAGGCCTGCAACAGCTGTGCCGTGGGCGAGGAGACCTGGCCAGAGCTCAGGAAGGTGTCGGGGCGAAGCACGGAGTGACCGAGACTGAAACATAGTGGGAACTTTGAAATTCCCAGAGGCAGGGACGGGCCACCGAAGGAGCTTTTTAAACCTGCTCACGGTTGGCGTTCACTCGCGTGCCTTCCTGCTCTGCCCCCGCCAGGGCCCCTGTCCTGGGGCCCCTGTCCTGGGCCAGACGTGCCCATCGCTGCACGGGCACTGCGGGACCCTCCCGTCCCTCCCGCTGTGCTCGACAGCTGTGCTGCTGGCCCCTCTGCCCTCCCCGCCGGCCCCTCTGCCCTCCCCGCCGGCCCCTCTGCTCTCCCCGCCGGCCCCCGCTGCTCCCCTCCCACGCCCTGCTTTTGCGGTGGAGGAGCTGGATGGAGGTGAGCAGCTACATGGGGAAATAAAAATGATCTGTCTCATGATGCAGAGCCAAATGGGTAAGTGCATTAGCAGAACAAAGTTCTGCTCTTCTGAAGAACAAAGTTCCCTCTTAGCAGAACAAAGTTCCCTCTTCTGCCTTGTCGGCAGAGGGTCCCTTTGGTTACTGCAGCTCCTGAAGCTGGCTCCAGGTGCATTTCCCCCGGATTATGGCCTGTGTGGTGGGCAGGAGTGTTGTGGTGCCCCATCTCCAGCTAAGATCTGTCCCCACAGGGCTTCTGGCTCATCACAAAACCCATGGATGGTGGGGAGATGAAATGTGCTATGAGAGCAAAAAAGAGGCTTTTCCTACTCAGCTCAGTTCAGTTCCTTTGTTCACCCTGCCTCCTTTCTGAAATGTGTCTGTTACCAAAATCTGTGACGTGTTCCTGCAGGTCTCTGATAAGCCCTTGGAATAGCAGGGCACATGGTAGTACAGTGACACATCCTGCGGTGGGCCATGAAGTGGGGTTTTGTGTAGTGTTATCAGTCACAGGGAAGATGGGTGCTGCTCATACAAATAACCCAAAGGGTTCAAGGGACCACCAGAAACCTCAGAGATGCTCATCTGTGGTGGATCCTGAACTGTGGTTTCTAAAATGGCTGAAGTAGTGTCCCTTCCTATCTTCAGCTGTCTTCTGCTGCTCAAATATTATTTACGTGTTTTATTAAGAACCCTTAGCATTTTTAAGCAATGGTTTTACAGAACTCAAAGGATTAGAAAAGATATCCAAGAGGGACACATGAAGGTCAGCTAGGGATTGACAATTCTGGTGGGATGGTCAAAGATGTTTAGCACATGCTTTAAATAAACAGCAAGTTTTAGGTAGCTGCTAAAGCTTGACCATATGCCAAAAATACCAACCAAGTCAGTCTCACACTGTGTCTTGGCAAAAACAAATTTATCAGTAACAGGAGTCCCTATTCAGCTTCACTTCTAATTTACCAGGCACTTCGGCACATTGAATGTATTCCCAAACCAACTAATTTACTTACACTAAAGCGTGATCAGTAGTTAGGCACATTACCTAACCAGGGTTGTACTTTACCTTATGTTACATTTTCAATCAACATGTAATTGTTGAATGACTAGTTCAGCTTAATACAAAATATTATATTGTAGGCTGTTCTTAGGAAAATGAACAGACCAAGTATGTTGAAAATGGCAATAAACAGGCAGAAGAGTCAGGTTGTGGACAGAGCGGAAGGGGTAAGCCTAGAAAGGCAAGGGAGGGCTTGACTCAAATTATAAACAGAATCTGTAGCCTTTCCAAGTCTTTCTTCCATAGTCTTTTAAGTGTAGATGCTCATTACTTATCCCATATGTGAATGGGTATAATTTCTGCTATGCATGACACAAAATAACTTCAGAGAAAGTGAGTGAGGATATCTGTTCATGCCACTATCTCACCACATTGTTTGGACTGCTTGTCAATGCTTACAGTGAAATTTGAGTTTCCCATACCATTAAGCCTAACCAAATAAGTTTTTCAATTAATAAAAGTTATAAATATATGTATAGACATATTTTTAATATATGTATACATATGTGTGTGTGTGTGTGTATGTTAAATGCTTCAGGAATATTTTTTCCTTTTTTTTTTTTTCCAAAAGTATTGATCAAAATAACTTGAAAGAATGTAGTCTTAGTCCATCAAAGAAATGTATACTTCTCATTGCAAGAGGAATAAATCTATGTAATTGTTACTATATTTATGCATTTTTAAAATGCAAGTGTAAAAATGTAATGCTGTTTGACATACTTTTAAATGTAATGAATGCTAGAATAAATAAAACATGCTAGTCACTGTTCATTTGCAAAGGTCTCTACTGTATTTATTACCTACACAGAAATGATAATTACAGAAGAAAGCAACAGAGAGGTTTACATTTTATGTATGCCTCAGGTCACTGTTCAGCTTTGGGAACCTCATTCCTCCTCTGCTACCTTCTTATGAAACTCCCGGCTCTTCACTCGGAGCTTGTTGACCTGGGACTCTGCAATGTCAGCCCGTTCCTCGGCTTCCTCCAGCTCGTGCTGGATCTTGCGGAACTTGGAGAGGTTGACATTGGAGAGCTCCTCCTGTGTGGGGAGAGAGAGTTGATGAAAACAACAGACAGCATGTGGACATATAATATCTGAAAACTGGGCAAAGAAAAATTCAAATGCCACAAATGTTGGAAGAGAAAAGAATATTGGAATGTCAAAAAGGCCATGGCCACATTACACACAGCATCGTCTAGGCAGAGCTCATGTCAGAGTCCTCAACAGGCAGACTGGCAGCTGTTTCTGACACCCAGGTTAGGGTGTGAAGGAAGAAATAGAGTGAGAAACAAGGCTAAGAGCAAAACAGAGTTGGAGAAGGATAGTTCCTCCCAAACCAAGCAAGTCTTACTCTCATATTCCCTGTTGTATCAAAACATCATCATGTAGCATCACAGCAGTCAAGGTTTCAAAAAGAGGAACAGAAGAAAATATCAACACAGAATTTGACCAGAAGGAAGTCTGATTTGGTCAAATTGGTACTTACAGCCTCCTCAGCCTGTCTCTTGTAGGACTTCACTTTCATTTGCAGCTTGTCCACCAGATCCTGCAGCCTGAGAACATTCTTCCTGTCTTCCTCAGACTACAGAACGGCAAGTAACAGAAAACCTTGTTTACATCATTCTCTAAATTTCATAAGTGTGAAACAAAGGGAATAATATAGTTTATGGAACACTGCAATGCAGAACAACAGGAGTCAATCCAGTTAACTCCTGTCACTGCCTGAGGTATAGAAAGAAATCCCTCTGAAAGGCAGTATTCAAATGTTTTGAAACACTGTTCTGTCAGGAAGCCAATGCAAAGAAACCTCCAGCCTTACCTGGTAGGTGAGTTCCTTCACCCTCCTCTCGTACTTGCGCACACCCTTCACGGCTTCAGCGCTGCGCTTCTGCTCAGCATCAACCTCCCCTTCCAGCTCCCGCACCTGCAATGAGGAGCCCATCCCTGCAGCTTCCCTGGGGTGTCTCTCCAAGGGACAGGGTCACTCACGCACCAGCACAGCCCTACTCACCCTGGCCTCCAGCTTCTGGATTTGCTTCTTGCCTCCCTTCAGGGCCAACTGCTCGGCCTCATCCAGACGGTGCTGCAGGTCCTTCACTGTCTGGTCCAGGTTCTTCTTCATCCTCTCCAGGTGGGCACTGGTGTCCTGCTCCTTCTTCAGCTCTTCTGCCATCATGGCCGCCTGAGCAGAGCAGCAGGTGAGTTGTGGGGCTGGAGACATTTTGGGGAGAATACACTGACCACCAGCAATGAAAGGAGCCCCGACTCACATCTGTGATGGCCTTCTT
>NW_020955878.1:343806-345383 GCF_003031625.1 Empidonax traillii
GACATTTTGGGGAGAATACACTGACCACCAGCAATGAAAGGAGCCCCGACTCACATCTGTGATGGCCTTCTTGGCCTTCTCTTCAGCATTGCGGGCTTCCTGGATGGTATCCTCCATTTCGCTCTGAATCTGAGAAATGTCCGTCTCCAGCTTCTTCTTGGTGTTGATCAAGCTGGTGTTCTGTTGAAGGGCATGAATGTCACAATGTTGGTTGTTTTAGCTTGCAGTATCATATCAAGCAATTTGCATAACTTTTGGTTTTTGAGATAGATTTTGCCATAAGGTCATATTCTATTCTAATGGAGCTGCAGTGGTAGCTATCAGTTTTTTAGGTATGATGTGCTTCAGTATTCCATGAACATCCTTCATAAAGTCTTTCCTAACAGTTTCTTAGGCAACAGAGACTGAAAAGTTAAAAAATAACATGATCTTTCATTACCATTTTCAATCTAGTCATCATAAAACTTTGAAATGCTTTTATAGAAAACTTAGAATGATATTGTTAAACTTAGTGACAAGTGGTGGTGTATTTCTGGTTTGTAAATGGTCGGTCAATGTTTGCTTTTAAACTCTCAAATGAAAATGTGAAAGGTGATGAAATCAAGTAAGTCATAGAGTAAGAACATCACATATATCTCTGAAATGTATCTACATTGTAGTATACTGAAATTCATATTAAAACTATGTCTGAAAAGACAGTCTTAGTATTATCTGTTACCTATTATTTCTTACATACTGTGAAATTACTGCATTTTATGAAATACTATTACAGTTCAGCCAGTCTTCAGTGGCTGAATATGTAACTATTAGGTATGGAGCAAAAGTATAAATACTAAATGTATTTATATACTAACCTGGCTATGGAGTAGCTGAACTCTCTCACTTGCATCCAGAAGCTCCTGCTCAGCCACTTTCCTCGACCGCTCCGTCTGCTCCAGGGCTGCCCGTAGCTCCTCCACTTCAGCCTGCAGCAGGTTTGCTCTGCGCTCCACCATGGCCACCTGCTCCTTCAGGTCCTCTTGTGCCCTGACAGCATCATCCAAATGGATCTGGGTGTCCTGGAAAGAGTCAAGACAGATTGTGAGGTGTGTATTTTCTATTTTCCTATTTTCTGTTTTCCCATCACTATAGAACTGACAGAATTGCACAACAGGAAAAAAATTTAGTTGTGACAGAAACCAGTCAGCACATGTTTAATTACGCTGTACCTTCAGCACTGCTTGTGCGTTTCTCAGGTTCTTTTGTGCCTCGGCAGCCTGGCGGTTGGCATGGCTGAGCTGGATCTCCATTTCATTCAGGTCTCCCTCCATCTTCTTCTTCAGCCTCAGGGCTTCATTCCTGCTCCTGATCTCAGCGTCCAGGGTGCTTTGCATGGACTCCACGACTCGGAGGTGGTTTCTCTTCAGCTGGTCGATCTCCTCATCTTTCTCTGCTATCTTCCTGTCAATCTCAGACTTCACCTGGTTGAGCTCAAGCTGCAGGCGCAGGATCTTCCCCTCTTCATGTTCCAGAGAGGCCTGGATATTCAGCAGCAACAGTGACTTAGACAACCACTTACTTTCAAAGCAATCTTTAAT
>NW_020955878.1:349984-351310 GCF_003031625.1 Empidonax traillii
TGTTTTATCTCCTTAAAATCCTTTTTTGCCGATACTGACTTTGAATAATTTTTTTGTGCCAGATAAATTGATGTATTTTCTAGATGCGATTCGTAGTTTCAATTTGAACCTGACTTTTTTTTTGAATCTCTGAAGGCACAAGAGTAATGTTTAAATATTGCCCAATCTTTAGATGGAATCACAGAAAGAACCGAGTTGGAAGGGACCCACGAGGACCATCAAGTCCAACCTTTAGCCCTGCACAGGACTATCCCCAGGAGTCACACCATTTGATCTTCCAATGGAAACTGGAGGAACACATAGGCCTACGGGAATGCCAAGGAGGGTTGTGTCTTCCTTGAATAGTGGTTTCAGACAGGCGACATTACATGTGTCATAAGAAATGACATAAAGCTCTTTTATTTGGGCAACTGATTGAAACCAAAGTTGTCAAAGAATTGCTCTCCAGACTCCTTTAACTGTATATACTAACTCTTCAGTGATTACAGTTGGGCCTTATATTGTGAACTTGCATGGAGAAACAGACTTACAGGCGTATCACGCTTCAAAAGTCCTTCCCAGGCTGGAGCATGATATTATAGTGTTGACACTGAGTGGGTCTGAATTTTACCTTTAGTGATTCATATTAAAATATTTTCTAAGAAAATTTATCATTTAGCATGAGAGTTACGTACTGTGAGAACACCTGGAAGAAACACAAGTAATACTTACAGATTGCACTTGGAGCTGCAGATCATTTTTTTCTTGCATTAGAGAAGCCATTTTCTCCTCCAGCTCCTTCCGCTTTGCCTCAGACTTCGCAAGCTCTTCCTTGGTTTTCTCAAACTCTCCCTTCATGTTGGCCATCTCCTTCTCAGACTCTGCACTCTTCAACAAGGGCTTGATCTTGAAGAACAGCTTCATCCAGGGCCAGTGTTTGACGTTCATGAAGGAACGAACGTTGTACTGGATGCAGAAGATGGACTCCCTGGAGCATAATTCATGTGTACAATGAATATTTTCAGTCTGAAGAGTGTCAACACTTTCCCCCAAGCACAGTGGCTTTTACTGAGGATGAGGAATGTGTACCTTCTCTCCACCATTCTCCGGTACTCCACCCTCATCAGGTAACCCCTGCACACAGCCTGTGTGCGGGTGATGAGCTGTGCCAGCTTCTCATCCCTCATCTCCTCCAGGAGCCCCAGCAGCCCAGCTTTGAAGAACACCTTGGAGAGGGAATGTTGCAGCACACCACTGTCAGGCAGGGCAAAGCAGGCCCAGAGGGAGTGAGGGAGTGGGGGTTTGTACCTTGGTGTGTCCAAATTTGTACTGGGTGTGGTCCACATC
>NW_020955878.1:351778-356691 GCF_003031625.1 Empidonax traillii
ACACCTTGGAGAGGGAATGTTGCAGCACACCACTGTCAGGCAGGGCAAAGCAGGCCCAGAGGGAGTGAGGGAGTGGGGGTTTGTACCTTGGTGTGTCCAAATTTGTACTGGGTGTGGTCCACATCGATTGACCCAAGGAGCTTCTCAGAAGCCTTCTTGCTGTCGATGAACTGTCCCTCTGGGATGGCACTGGCATTAAGAACCTTGTATCTGTGGAATTAGAGGAAATGTGAAAGAAGAGAATGCCAAGTCACAAGGTTATACTGTTTATTAAAACCAGCATCAGCAGAATGAGGCTGAGCAAGTTGGAATTTCATCCCTTTGTTTAGAGACACCCTTATCTTGAAGTTCTAACCTGGTAACAAAATCAAGGAAACTTTTCCAGTCACAGGTGAAAAGAGGACACTGATCTCCAGTCACTTCAATCCATATCTTTTTTTACTTAAACTATGCTGTCGAAAATTGCTGCAGAGGAACATTGCCACTATGTGGGTAGGAGGAAAGCCTCGTCCCCTGAAACTTGCGGCTGATACAAGGACCAAAGAACTCTGAGAGAGTTTGTAATTCTTATGTGAGAACATATTACAACCACGTAACTGCTGTTATTAATCTTGTAATCAGTGCCTTGTGTCATTCTACTGTGCTTCTGTACTCAGAGACCCTGCAAAGCTCAGTTGTGTGACGGGCAGTGGTCGGTGAAGCCACACGACACTCTTTATTTCTCAACAATTTCTCTATTGCTAACCATGCATGTTGCCTTTGGTTATGCATTCCAACATCTCCCTTTCTTTCAGTCATAATTGGAGTTTGCATTAAAAAATATCCAGAAGGGGTTAAGACGTAAAACTTCTTCAAGAAAGACAGAATGGAAAGCAGAAAGGAGACTGACCTCTGTTTGAAGTCAGCGTAGAGGATTCTGCTCGGGAACCCTTTCCTGCAAATCCTGATCCCTTCCAGCACGCCGTTACAGCGCAGCTGGTGCAGCACCAGTTCATGCTCCATGGCACCTGGGCAAATAAGACAATCATTTGATATTTCATGATAAAGCATAGTGGCTTTATTTGACTATTTTTATGCTGAACTTGGGGTTCTTACCAGGTGTTTTAGATTCATTGGGGATGATGCAGCGCACAAAATGGGGGTGAGTGCTCCGCAGATTGGTCATCAGCTTGTTCAGGTTCTCCTGTGGGTTTATGAGGAAAGATTTTTCATTTAGAAATGGTACTTACTTCTTTACTTATACTTTCAGATTTAGGAAAATCTTGGAAAGTGTTAATGGATTTGTAATTTGCAACTAAAGCCATCTGAATATTTCTTCTGCCTTTCACTCTTGAGCATGAGAGACAGTCGTGTGTTTTTATGAGACGGAGGGATACATCCTCTGAGCCAAGATGTCTATGGAGAATGGTGACTTGTTGTTCTTAGCAAAAAGCATAATTTTGAGTAAAAGATGATTTTTTGTAATCTTCAGATCCTAACTCTATGGAAGACACTATTGATGTTATCAGAAACAAAACCAAAAAGAGAAGAGGCATAAGGACCATGTTTGCAGAGAAGGCTCAGAAAGGGAAGTTTAATGGCCTTAGGTGCTACTTGATAAAATACATTTGACAAAGATTGAGCACGACAAGACAGGAAAGACTCCCCATTCAGTGAGAATGGGGGTCAGAAATCATAGAACAAAGGTATGAGTGTCAGGCCCTGCAGCACCTCTTTGTAGAAGTGCTTTTAAAAGCAAATCCTGGAACTATATCTGACTTCAGCTGTCACTTTTACTAGCTAGGTCCTAACTCATCTCAGTTTAGCCCTGGTTTGGAGCAAGGGGCAAAGCTGTTCAGACGAACATCTCTTTCACAGTGTGAGAACCTATTCAGGGTGCCAGGTACTAGGTACATATCACAAGTGCAGAAACAAGACAGTTTCAGTCTGCCTTAAGCTCTGTCCACTGGTGGAAAGGTAACTGGATTTGGCGTTTCTCTATTGCCTTGTCATATGTAGAATCATGTGAAAGCAATGTGTTTGGTATTATGTCTTATATGTTGTCATGTGCAAATGCACATACGTTTCTATGTGCTGATCCAGACTTAAGATTTCCTGAGGCAGGTACCCAGATCCACCATTGTCCTCACATGGCAAAGGGAGAGGGTGAACAGCCTGATCCTGTCAAACAGTGTACTTGTAAATAAATAAAACTGTAGCCTGAATTAAGTACTTTTCCCAGCATTTGAAGAAAGGCAAGATCAAGATATATCTTTCTCAGCTGGCCTCAGCTGACTTCCTGCCAGCTCTTTTATGAATAACCAGAGATATTCTTGATGAAGAAAAATTTTAGCAGGTGCATTGAAATGGCTTTTTTGCCAAATAAACAAAACCAACCAAACAAAAAAACTCAAGAAAAAGTAGAGAGAATGACTTCTGTACTCACCCTGAATAGAGCTGACACTGTCTGGAAAGAAGAGCCCTTCTTCTTGCCTCCCTTCTTGCCACCACCACCACCACCACTAGCCTCTGAAGAACACCAAAAATGAAAAAAGATGGTTTTACAACTTTTATAGACCAAGTTTGTTCATATGTACCAGTCATGATAAAAATGGAACCTAGAAAGCAATAGAGTTAACACTCAATCTAAAGGAGCACAGGACCAAAGGTATGTGATAATCCAAGGGACTATTATAGCTGAGTGGAAGGCCTGAAATACATTTGATCTTTTCCTTTATTAATAAATTCAAGCCATGACAGGCTCTGCACAACGTGCAGTTTCTTTAGAACACCAGCTGATATTCATGGTTCTGGTAGAGTCATTAAATATATACGAAAATACGAACTTCGGAGAACTGACCTGCCTCTCCTCCAGCAGAAGCAAAGAGTAAGGCCAGTGTCTTCAGGGATGATTTCTGGTACAGCCCCACAACCGTTTCATTCAGAGGGTCCTTGTTCTTGTCAAGCCACCCAGTGATGTTGTAGTCCACTGTGCCAGCGTAGTGCACCAGGGAGAAGTGGGCCTCAGCCTTGCCTTTGCCAGGCTTGGGCTTCTGGAAGTTGTTGGACTTGCCCAGGTGCTGGTCATAGAGCTTGTTCTTGAAAGAGGTGTCAGTTGCCTTGGGGAACATGCACTCCTCTTCCAGGATGGAGAAGATGCCCATGGGCTGGGGGAAGCACAAGTAAGGAGGAAGAAGTGAAAAGACAGAACGACTAACAGATGAAATAAATTCCTGACTGGGCTAATATTACTGCTCTCAAGAATTGTTCTTCCACTCAGCAAATTGTAAAAAAATCTAAACTTATGTGTTCACAATATCACATTTACCCTTTCCATCAACATCTATAAATATATATAAAATTAATGCATTTCTGAAAATACTTGACATTTTGAATTACAGAAAGACCTTCTCAATGAGCTCAATGCAGGCAGCCAGGTCCATCCCAAAGTCAATGAACTCCCACTCAATTCCCTCCTTCTTGTACTCCTCCTGCTCCAGCACGAACATGTGGTGGTTGAAGAACTGTTGCAGTTTCTCATTGGTGAAGTTGATGCACAGCTGTTCCAGGCTGTTGAACTGCACAATTGCAAATAAAGATTAATAATAATGTAAATGGAGTAATAAAGAACAGTGCTGGCTCTTTGTACCAAACACAGGAGGATCTTCAAGTGTTCCCTCTTTACTGATCCAGGAGTTTGGAACTTCTGCCAGTGTGCCTCTTTGCTCAAGCTAAACTTTATATATTTATGACCCTAGAAGCTTAGGTCATTTCAATGATTAAAATCTGTGAGTTGTGATATCTACTAGACTTGGTTAATTCAGTTACAGGATCGTCCACAGCAAAAAAGTGTACCCAACATTTTCAAATGCTAATATCAAAGTATGTCCTAAGCCTTCTAAGTACAAATTTTTTCTGTGAAAAAATCTATTCCCAATTAAAAACCTGATGGAATCATGATGCTTTAGATAAATTATGAAAGGATCAAACCATTTATGAAAAAATAAAAAGTTAGTCCTTTAGCACATAATAGGGCACTTCAAAAATCACAGTGATAAACCCCTCTTCCTTACATCAAAGATCTCGAAGCCAGCAATGTCCAGCACACCAATGAAGTACTGCCTGGGCTGCTTCGTGTCCAGCTGTTGGTTGATGCGAACAACCATCCACAAGAACATCTTCTCAAACACAGCCTTTGCCAGGGCACCCACTGAATTGTACACCTCAAATGTAAAACAGAAGGTTTGTAGACATCATACAGGGCAGAAGAGAAAGTTTAGAGGATTTGACAAAAAAAAAGGGATTTTTCCTACCTGCTGCACTGTTTGGCCCTTGGTCACATATTCATTCCCCACCTTGACTCGGGGGTAGCAGAGGGCCTTGAGCAGGTCTGCTGAGTTTAGACCCATCAGGTAGGCAGCCTTGTCAGCAACTAAAACCCAAAAAGTCAGTTGTTAAGGTAAAAGTAGACATTAATTCCTTAAAAAAAATTATCAAAAGAAATTGTAGTAAAGTTTAAAATGTTAGTAAAGATAAAAAACATATTCATGGAAATATTCTTTAGTAGTCACTGGACTTAATATTTTGCATTGTTCAGAATAATCTGCAGCTTCCACTGAGCTGTCTTCCTCCAGAGGACAGTGTGCCTGGTTAGGACACACTTCTATTCTACAGTACTGACACTGGGGAAATGCACAAGCTGTGTCAGTGATTCTGACCCTGAATTGTTGCCTGTATTTTTGTCAGTGTTTGGTATCTATAGTGCTTTAGTATATGTTGTGCTGTTACCTTCTGTGCCATCAGGCTCTGCCTGCTCCTCACGCTGCTTCTGCTTGAACTTCAGGTTCCCATAGTGCATGACTGCCCCTGTCAGCTTGTAGATGGCTGTTTTCTCATCAGGAGTAAAACCCAGGATGTCAATGGCACTCTAAAAA
>NW_020955878.1:358026-360209 GCF_003031625.1 Empidonax traillii
TGGATGACACGCTTTGTGTTCACAGTCTTCCCGGCCCCGGATTCTCCGCTGGCAGAGCAAGGAGAGAAGCAGAGAGCGTGTGGTCAGGCAGGAGGGGCCCTGGCCCTGGGCAGCCCCGCAGGGACCCGAGCAGGGGGTGTACGTACGTGATCAGGATCGACTGGTTCTCCCGATCTGCGGAAGAGGCAGGAAAAAATAGACTTTATAAACAAAGAACACAAAAATACTGAAAATTACAATGGTAAGAAAAAAGAAGCTGCTTTTTTTTTTTTTTTCTTTATTTACTCTTAAGGATTTTTTTTCCAATTTCAATTTCTTGCAAAATTATTTGCACCACTTTCTCTACCTCTGAACATATTCTCAGCATTCATGATCTGAAATTAGAGAGGTATGGATTTGATGGGTGAACTGTTTAGCCGGATAAGGAACTGGCTTGAAGGCTGTATCCAGAGGGTTACGGTCAAGGGTTTCAAGTTTAATGAGTGGTGTCTCCCATGTATTTCCCCTGGGACCAATATACACCTGCATACACAATGGAACTGAGTACACTCTCAGCAAGTTTGCAGACAACACCAAGCTGAGTGGTTTAATTGATAGACCAGTGGTAAAAGGTATCATCCAGATGGAACTTGACAGGATTGTGGAGTGGGCCCATGTGAACATCATGAAGTTTAACAAGGCCAAGTGTAAGGTAAGGTGATGCACCAAGGTTGGAGCAGTCTCCAGTCTGAGGGGTGACTAGCTTGAAAGCAGCCTGACGAAGAAGGCTTAGGGGTACTGAAAGATGAAAAATCGGACGCAAACTGGTAATGGGCACTTGAAGTCAGAAAGCGAATCCGATCCTGTGGCCAGCAGTCCCTCTCCTCCACTCCTGTGAGACCCCATGTGGAATAACCTGTCCAGATCTGGGGTCTCCAGTACAATACAGACACAGACCTGTTAGAGTGGGTCCAGAGGACGCCATGAAAATGATCTATGATCTGGAACATCTGTCGTATGGAGAGAGTTGGGACTGTTCAGCCTGGGTAGAGAAGGCTCCAGGGACATCTTATTCCAGCCTTTCAGTCCATAAAGAGGGCTTATAAGAAAGATGACAACTTTTTACCAAAGTTGCAGTGACAGAACAAGGGGCAACAGTTTTAGGCTCAGAGAGTAGATTTTATGATGATGGATGTGAGCCACAGTAACAGGTTGCCCAAAGATGTTGTAGATATCTTGTCGTTGGATGTGCTCCAGGACATGGTGGACAGAGCTTTGAGCAATGTAATCTAGTGGAAGATGTCCTTACAAATGTCATAAGGAAGGATTATGTGATTTTTAAAGATCCATTCCAGCACAGACCATTCTGTAATTCTATAATGCTTTTCCATGGATACTGAAGACCCTTGAAGAGCCACGTGTTGCTTCTCTGTACCTCTCTATAGTCTTTTTCCCCCCTGAGTAAATTGTTTTAATTTAATGCTACACAGACTGGTTTTAGAGCAGTAGAGAAGGGAAGAGAAAGGACCTATGACAAAGGAATCCTGATGATGGGTAGTATTTCTGAACTCAATAGCACAGGGAAAGATGTGAAAAGGATGGAAACAAAACTAGCAGCAATAAAAAAACTTATTTCATTTTTCATTACGTAGTTTTGTCAAGACAAAGCTGAACAGTTCTATTAGTGATGTTTCCTATGGCCCTTTGATGAACTCACTTCGTATCATTAGGCAGAATAATGAAGTAGACAGTCTGCTTCATTACAGACCTAATTATTTTCCTTGCTCCACCTAGTCCATTTGGCTTACTGTTTTTCCTTACACAGTATCAAGGGTCCTATACATCCTTTTTAGAAATACTGATGTGAAAAAAAGCCTGTTTAAATTAGAAGTTAATAATGGTATGGCTGAAATAGGTCTTAATGACATATTTAGATATCATCATCAGATTTATCAAGGAAACTCTGTGAACACTTTTAAAATGTCTTATTGATGAAATCACCCTGAGAGCCACTCACCAGTCAGCATGAACTGATAGGCGTTGTCAGAGATGGAGAAGATGTGTGGAGGGGCCTCCTGGCGCTTCTTGCCTCGGTAGGCCAACACCACCTCCGGGTTGTACACGGGCAGCCACTTGTAGGGGTTGACAGTGACGCAGAAGAGACCCGAGTAGGTCTGCCAGGAAGGGACACAGCACGTTGGCTT
>NW_020955878.1:360746-382772 GCF_003031625.1 Empidonax traillii
CTGCTGCTGCCACTTACGTAGATCATCCAGGCTGCGTAACGCTCTTTGAGGTTGTACAGCACAGCGGGTTCGTGGAGGTGGGTCATCATGGCCATGTCCTCGATTTTGTCGTACTTGGGAGGGTTCATGGAGAAGATTTGATCTTCCTTCACAGTCAGGGTCTGTCAGAGGGCAGGAAGGGACATGAATAGATGTCAGTTAAGAATCCACAGTAGGAAGGAAATGCTGTTTGTAAATCTTGCATTTTACTCACCTCTCCCCCTTCAGTCTTGACTGTGATCTTCCCTGATTCCCTACTCTGAATTGTGCTTTTCACATAGGATTCCTTTGCATGTACCACAAAGACGGATGACTTGGCATCAAAAGGCTTGTTCTGGGCCTCGATTCTCTCCTTCTCCGATTTTCGGAGGTAAGGAGCCGCCTCCCCAAAAATGGCCATCTCGGCGTCTGTCGACATGGCTGTGGTTTATAACATGCAGCAAGGCACGGCGCTGGAGTGGTGGCAGAGTGCTGAGGGGAAGGAAGAAAGTCCTTTGTACCTGAGACCTGAGTCTTGCTAGTGTTCTGTTCTGCCTATTCTTACAGTCTGCCTCTCTGTCTTACCTGCTTTTCACCCTAGATGTCTTTTAATTTACTTAATTTTAAAGAAGATATGTTTCTTTGATTAAAGTTAATTTTTTTTTTTCCTTATTGCAGTTTACATGTTCAGTTCAGATCTCATAGTGTTTCAGTAAGCTGTATGGAAAAGTTGGATTGATTGGCACAGTCAAAACTAATCAAAGATGCAGCAGAGATACCAAGCAAAAGCAGAAGAAGTACCAAGAGAAGTCATCTTATCAAAATTATGAAAGTCTGCTTGCATTCTTTCCCTCTTGCCCATTTTAAACCATGTAATTTATATTGACTATAGAGGTGGAGCAACATAAGGAAAAGGATGTGGACTAAGCAGAAGCAGAGGTATGAGCTGTCCATGCAAACATTTTTCCCCAGTTATAAATCAGATTTTGTCTCCTCTAGTTGCTCTGTCTTTTTCAGCTCAAGCTATTCCTTTAAGATTAACTTGTAGCGAAAGAGGAAAATAAAATAAAAAAAAAATTAATAAGAAACATTCAGAGGGATTTGACAAAATCTTAACTATACATGTGGTGGTGATTCACTTCCTCTTTCCTGGACTTCTGTTTCCAGGAAATCTGTTTTTAAGAGTTCTGTGCGTAAGAGGTCAATTATTTCCCAGCAGGTACCAAACAAATGTGTCCAACGCAATTATGAAAGGAAATTTGCTCTTTTAGAGAGCCCAGCTCAGGTAGAATTGTACTGCATTAGTGTGTATAGATGTAAAGGGGTGTGGAAAGTGGCCTTAAAGGTGCATAAAAAAAGCCAACTTGGAGTCTATTCCTATGGGGTAGGTAAATCAGTCTTACCTCTTGTGACACCAGCTGACTCTCAGGCTGGAAGATGGTCAATACTGAAAAAGAGAAATGCAACTTCCTTCTTATCTTTGCACAGACTCCCAAGGATAAGTTATAGGGGGAAAATATGCTGGTGACTTGAATGCAGAATCCAAATGTCTCTTGATACAGACAGTTCTTTAAGGAAAGCAGTTCTACAAGCAGTAGGAATGCAGTGAGATTCTGCCAGCACCCAGTCCTCCATACTCTTACCTTTAATCTTTCCACAGAGACAGAAGAGACTTGTCCTACGAGCACTTTTATAGGTTCTGGTTTGATCATTCAACTCCCTCCTCCTCTTTCGTAGGTCAAAAAATTTTTGGCAAAGCATTGTTTGGCAAAGTAGACTGGGTGCATGATTCCCATTCGGGCTCGTGGATATATTTAGAAATATCTGAAGTGTTCCTAGCTATGTGAATAAAACTCCTATAAATATTTTGACTAGGAATCTGGAAGGAGGAAATGCTGTCCAGCAAATAGGACAGCAGGACTGGGTCTTGGAATTGTTGGCTTCTCTTCTCCTGACTGTGAATTGCTGTTTGACATATAAGATTTGTGTGTCTCAGGACTCAGTAGCAGTGAGAAGGATTATTATTACAAGAGCTTTGGAGAGATTCTCTTCAGAAACACTCTGGAAAGAAGGAATAGGAACAGTCCAGTATAATCTAATTCTAAGACTGGACAACCATATCATGCTTGTGTTACGCATCTATTTACAACTCCTTAGATTTTTGCTGGGTACTTTCAAAAGATCAGATTATCCCCCTTGCTTCATACATTTGATTACATCATTTATATTCTTCTGAAGTATTGTCTGTTGATTCTGATTTGAAATTCAATTTTAAAGGTATTATTTTACTGTTCTCCATACTTGGCTGTGCTGGTGTGCTCAAATGTACGTCCGGCAAAAATTTCAGTAGTGTCACATTAGCAGGAATTCCTAAGGATGCATTTTACATCCTTATCTTTTAGTTTTATTGGCAGCTTTAACTTGCCAATCTGCTGCTATTGTAGACACCTTGGACTGTGGCTGTAGTTACCAAATGTGAGAATGGGATTTAGATCACAAACACACCTTCTCCAGCCTTCCCAAGCACAAACACAAACTCCACAGAAATGTAGAGAACTCCTGGGAGGATTTTCATTTCCTTTGCAAAGAGGTACATAGGATTTACTATTCTGAGTTCTTCCATGGAGCTTGGATGAGGCACTGTGATTTTGCACCATATTCTGAAGACTCGTGTTTTCCCTCAAACATCAGTGAGTTGAAGCACTGTAAGAAGAGTCAGAGAGAGTGACCAGTCCTCTCAGCTCGTTGCTCTTGAAGACTTCTGTGTGCTTCCAACACTGAGACATCTGAGATCAAGAATTCTTTTGAGGCTGCCAATGTCCTTCTGAAAAATAAATGTAGAGATTTTATAATTTCTGTTTGAAAGGTAATATTGTATGTTTGTAGAATTTTCGTTGAAGAAAACGTCATCCTTTAGCATGCCAAACAGGATAAAGGAAGAGAAAGAGAGATTTTCCTTTTCTCTTTCCTCTTCTACTGCATTATATAAAGGCTTAACAAAGAATAGACTTGGTTGTTATTTATATGTCACATGAAATTAGCTCCAAGACAGATCTGCAATTTTTTGGTAAACATGACTGTTGACATAATGTCTTCTAAGTTGTGTGGGAACTGAAAGCTTACCAGCTGAAATCAACATAGCTGAAAGAAATTTCCCATCCAATATCTGCTTTTACTGTTATTGCTGTGTTTATGAGTCTAATTTTGCAGCTGCAAAATGATTCTTTACATTTCAGTTTCCCTCCTGGGTCCTCAGCACTTGTTAATTAAAGAGCATGACATGGATGCCAGCACACTGGTTCAAAGATCACACTTGCGGTATATCATTCTCTGTCAGTTTGGCATCTTGTATTTTATTTCACCTCCTAGAGTAATGGGAATCAACTGGGAAGGCAATAGATTCAAGAAGTAATAACAGGTAATGTGTCTTTCTGTTTCTTCCTGTGTTAGAAGCTTGACAATGCTTGGGTTTTGTCTACCTAGTTCAGGAAATAGCACCTCATGTATATTTTTCCCACAGTGAGAACACTATCAGGTCCCAAAGTCATTCAAGGGCTCTGAGTTCTTGTTTTGCCTTGCCTCTTTGTGTTCTGTGAATTTTCTGAATATTTTTTCATCTTCGTGGCAACTCATGAACCCATTAAACTCCAGACTTTTTACAGAATTTTTAAACGGGGATGCGATAGTGTTAACTTATCCTTAAACCACTTTTTTCAGTTTTCAAATTTTGGAAAAGGTTGCATAAATTTTTTTCATTTGTGGATGGAAAAAAGATTCATAAATACAAAAATGTGATGGTTCTGCTTGTCCTGTGATTGGTTATGGAGGTGGACTTCACGCTACTGGACAAGTCATTGGCCTCAATCTTCAACTCACCTTTCTCCTTTGCCAGCTTCTGCCTTGTGCTTTGTGGGTTTTTACTCCCCAAATTCACCAGTCTGCTGTAGAAAAAAGAATAATAACCCCATAGGACCACAGAAGTGTCAGTGATAAAGGACCTCTAGGGGTCCCTACTCATGTTTTCAAGTCACAAAATCATCTCACCTCTCTCAAAAATTTGTTGCCACAGTGCCCCTATCCACTTACTGAGAAAAACGTGAGGTTGAAGCTTCCAAGCTGCTCTTTGTGTTTTATCATGTAACACTACCAAGAGTTTGCCTTCCTTGTTTTTTGATGGTCTGTCAGATAGTTACAGGCTGCTGTACCACTTGTCGGACTCTTTGCCATGCTAAACCCCTTGTAGGCTTTATGTGCTGACCACCTTGGTAATCTACCACTGCACTTTCCAGTTTCCACACATCATTCTTGAACAAAAAGGAAATAGTAACTTCCTTCAGTCTGATGGTGACGCTCTTCCTAGTATAGCCTAGTATGTTCTTTGTTTCCTTCATGATAAGAGTGCACCTCTGGCTTGTGTTTGCATTTGTCATCTGAAAACTTACCAAGAATACACTCATCAAATCAAAGAATCATCATTGTCCAAGGTGCTGATAAAAATGTTGAACAATATGGCCAGTCTTCGCAAGCGAAGATCTGCGGAAGGTCTTTCCACCTTCCAGCCTGCGCATTGGATTTTTTAGGTGAGACACAGTGTGCGCGGAACTGAGCCCACCCTTTAATCCTGAGGTTCATCTGCCGGGCCAAGCACGCTTGGACGGTGGCAGCGAGGTCCTCAGGACGTAGATGGATTGCCTTTACAGGCTAACGAGCTCCGTCTGCCCGGGGAGGGGCCCCGACCGGGAATCGAACCCGGGTCTCTGCAGTGACAGTGCAGTGCCTTTTCCCCTAGACCACCGGGGGCTCCCTGAACAATATGGAGCACACAGTTGAATCACTTATTGACATTTAACTGAACATCAAGCCATTTGTCACTACCCCTTGAACTCAATTTTTAACAAACCTAATCCAATACATTCTTCTGAATAAGATTGCTGTAGGATACAATGTCAGAATCCTTACGACAGCTTGTTGGAATCCAAAACTTGGCTATCAACAAAAGGAGAGCTGACAGGATTAAGCAGAAAGCCATGGACAGTGGGAGTTGGGGAAAGTTCTTTGCTTTGAGAGCCTAAAACCACACCACAAGAGATACCACAAAACTGTCCCTGTTAATAATTAGCTGTGTTTGAATGTCCTGTCTCCCTTCACAAGATATGGAAAGGTTTTGTAATGATGTTGTAAGATGGTGCAAGAATCCTTTTGTTCCTTCCCCCCATGTAGGTTCCCTGTAGGGTTCCTTGCTAAGGGAACATATTAACCACCTTGCTCCACCTTAGCCTAAAATTGTGTAATTCTCTACTTAGCATAATCTGTCTCCCAATTAGCATAACTCATCCTCCTCATTAACATGTCCCGCCCACCTTCCTGATATGTTGCGAATCAGGGGTTCAATAAAGCATGCCAGGTCTTACCCCCAGCCTGGGATCGATTTGTCACTGGACCTTCTCAAGAGCTCACTTCTTTTTCTGTCATCCCTCTATTTAATCATTTTATCTCTTCCAGCATGTTTTCTTCACTTCACTTCACTTCACTTCACTTCACTTCACTTCACTTCACTTCACTTCACTTCACTTCACTTCACTTCTCTTCGTGTCCTGCAACTTATTGTTTCTTAATTTTTTTCTAAAAGCTATAGAGAGGGAAAAGAGAAATTATTTTAAAAATGCTTAGAAAATATCTTGGGATGATTAGAGAAGAAAAGCCTAGGAGGTAGAGGAGAAAATAAAACAACAATTGAAAATTCATTCAATTTCAAAGTGAAAAGAATTTATAAATTCTTAATGAAAACTACTTTTAGTCTAGTCAGCACTTTGCATTGTTTGTAATGTTGTTTAGTTCCCCTTGGATCTGGAGGAGTGAAATTCACCAATTGGAACAACTGCAGGGTTCATCATATTTTATGGTTATTTTTTGGTTAATCATTTATAAAAATCTGATTTAAGTGATTAAGTGATTTTCATCTTGCAGTAATAAAATGATTAAACAGACAAGGCATAACTGAAATTATCGAAAAGTTTCTGACTGGCAACTGCAGGTTACAGTGTTGCATGGAGTCAACAGGAACATGGACTTGATACCACATTTTGCCTATCTCAGCAATCTGTGCAACTTTCTCCCGCAGGACTAAGAACAGCAAACTAGATATAATTACATAAATAACTTATTATCATAATTTTTAAACTAAAAGATCTCAATTGCTTACTACACAGTGTGGAAGCTGTACCTACTAGCACAATATAGTGCAGTATTTTTGAAGCAATACTGAAGCAATATTAAAGCAATTGTATAGAAGCTAGCAAAACCTGTTATCAAAACTGATGCTACTCACCCAGACCAGCAACAATGGGAAAAACAATGGGCCAGCGTCTTTCACTGAGCCTTGAGGAGTGACCTTGAGGGGCATCCCTGTTACAAGTTAGTTTAAGAATTTAGACAACTCAGTTCCAATTAAAAATTGATAAATTTATTAAGCAAGCGATAATAAAGCAAACAGCGCTGGGTGGTCTGGGGGGGCCAGCGCCCCGCCCGAGACACACACACCCTGCTTGAAAACTGGGCTTTTGTACTCTTTCGATATCAGTTGTTGAATATTCATCCATTGTCCGTTTGTTGCCTTAAAAGGTAATTCCCCTGCTTTGGAGGTGGATGTTACCTTTTGGTTGGTTGTAACTTATTTCCCCTGGGCTCGTACAGGGGGGTCTTGCATCATTCTCACGCTGCAAGTCCTTTCTCTGTATCCCCATGGCACAGAGAAATGTATTCTTATTTATAATTTGTTCCCTGTTCCTGGCCGTAAAAGATTCCCTAGTGTTAGGTCCAGACAGGACCTTTCACCTTACAGACTCCACGGTACGCCTAGAAGTTAGTAAATATACAGAAATAGTTTTTTTTTTTTTGTTAGTACCCCCTTTTTATTTTAATTTGCTTGGAATAAAACCCGGTGCCTTCACTGATCACATCCCCACTTGAGGGAGGAATGTTCACACACACTCTGAGAAGGGCTGTGTTAGAAAACCCTCCCACCGAAATGTGGGACTGGGCTTTTATGGTGTAAAGTGCTGGACTGTCAGTCAGGTGTCTCTGGTCCAGCTGTGCCAACTCAGCAGCTTTAAATAAGTTATAATCTGTTGGTTGCTTTGACCAACAGATTTACCAAATCTGCCACATCTTCACCTCACTATCAGGATGCTTAACTCTGAGACTGATGTGTCTGGTTTCAACTTTATTCAACACCAAAAGTAGCACAACGTCCCTTCTCTGTCCCCTACTGATAGATTACAAATGGGATGTTGTTTGAGATGTTGAGAGGGTTTACCCCCATTCCAGGCAGAGAATCCTGCTACACTTGTTTTTTTTTCCTCAAATCTCTATTCCCTTTTCTGACAGTCTCTGCAATTTATTTTACTGTTTTATCAGTGCTACTCTCACAGCTAGTATTCAGAACAGTTGTTTTAGTCTTTTAAAGAGAAATTTGAAGACTGCCACAGTCCAGTACTCTCTGTTCAGGTTCTTTTGGATATTACATACAAAGGGTTTAAAGTTTTAACATCAGTTTTAGCTTTTTGAAGATATTTGAAATTACACAGTAATTACACACATTGAGCAGAATGATATAGCAGAATACGGAAATCACAGCACAAACACAACACAGCAATTACAATATACAGTTGAATCACAGTACAAACATGATTCCCATTTGCCTGACGGATTTGGTGACTTTCTATGATGGGGCTGCAGCACTGGTGGATAGGGCAGAGAAACTGATGTCTGTGTGGATTTGTGCCAAGGTTTGAAACTGTCCCACATGACATCTTTGTCTCCAAATTGGAGAGACATGGATTGGGTGTGTGGGGCATGTGGTGGATAAAGAACTTGCTGGATGCTGCACACAGAGAGTTGTGGGCAGTGGTTCATTGACCAGTGAGCAGTGGGGTCCCTCAGGGGTCAGTCCTGGGGCAGATTCTGTTCAACAGCTTTGTGGGGACAGGGACAGTGGGGCTCCCTCAGCACATGCAGTGACAATATCGAGCTGGGTGTTGCAGTCACATGCTGCAGGGAAGGGATGGATCCAGAGGGACCTGGACAGGCTGGAGTGTTGGGTCTATGCTCATGGAGTTCAACAAAGCAGTCTTACACTTGGGTCAGGGCAATCCCAGGCACACCAACAGGTGGGGCAGAGAAATGATTGAGAGCAGCCCTGTCAAGAAAGACTTGGGGGTGATGAAAAACTGACCATGACCTGGCAGTGAGAACTCACAGCCCAGAAACCAATGGAATCCTGGGCTGTGTCCAAAGGAGTGTGGCCAGAAGGGCAAAGGAAGCGATTCTCCCCCTCTACTCTGCCCTCATGAAACTCCAGCTGGAACACTGTGAGGCCCCAACATAAGAAGGACATGGAACTGTTGCAGCAAGTCCAGAGGAGGCCATGATTTTGATAAGATGTCTGGAAGACATATGAAGACAGGCTGAGAAAGTTGGACTGTTCAACCGGGAGAAGAGAAGGTTGTGTGGAGACCTCTCAGCACCTTCCAGTATCTGAAGGGGCCTCCTGGAAACCAGAGACTCATTTTCAGGAACTGTAGGGATAGGACAAGGAGTAATGGGCACAAACTGAAAGAGGAGAAATATAGGTTGGATATTAGGAAGAAATTCTTTACTACAAGAGGGGTGAGATACCGGAGCAGGTTGCCCAGGGAGGTTGTGGACACTCCATCCCTGGAAGTGTTCAAGGCCAGGTTGGATAAGGCCTTGAGCAACTTGGTCTAGTAGGCGGTGTCCCTGCCCATGGCAGAGGAGGTTGAGACTAGATGATCTTTAAGGTCCCTTCCAACCCTTAATATTCTGTGATTCTATGATTACCAGTCTCTAGATGCTGAGCATCCCCATTCACTGGGAAGAATTATGTGGGTTGAAGCCAACACAAGCACATTTAAACAAAATTGTTTGATTTTTATACCCTGTGTTGGCCAGAACCTTAAACACACACATACCCCACACCCCCTTTTCCTTCCACCCTGCCTAGTCTGACGTGGGAGGATTATACTTTCTACTGGTTGTTTTAGGGAAAATCATTTACATAAACAATTGTGCCACTCCATTGATACAATCATTTATCCAAAGCAAAGGTTCCCTTAGGGTTAAGTTCAGCTCCCTTTAAGATAGCTGCTGTCACTTCCTATGATCTGTTCTGAGCTTCTTGAGCACATCATCCTTTCTGACCATCTCTGAGCCTTCCCCCATCTGGGGATTTGCTACCACTTACACAGACTGTTGCTTGAAATGATGTTATTGAATGTTAATGACATACGTATGTCGTGATATTGTACATAACCTATTCAGAAGGACCTTAGCAGGCTGAAGCAATTGGAAGACAGAAATCTCATAATACTGAACAAAAATGCAAATACTATGCACAGGTGGTGTCAGATAGGTATAATCGAAGGGAAGCTGACACCCCTCCCAGTGAGGAGGGGTGTATATATTTGTATATGTAACCAGGCAAGTAGAAGACTATCTTCTTTCAATTAAATGAAAAAGGAAGTCTTTAAAGTGGTAAGCTAATAGCTCTTGTTTATTGCTTTGGTTTGGTTTGGTCTTCCTCTTACAGCACTGGAAGGCCACCTCTTTGTGCTCTTGTTCCTCTTGTCCAGTTCCCTTCAGGCTCTGTAACACTCGTGCAATTATGAATTTAGTCCTAAATTACGAGGACATAAATAACATCCACCAAAAAACATACCACGGGTGAATGCATTAGCAAATCCATGACATACTATTTAAGTGATTTTATGACATAAATTTATTTATGTGACTCTTGTGCAGCCTTGGAGCATATGCATTTTATACAGTGTCTTGTCACTGAAAAGGGCAAGGGTAACTGTGTGTACTGGCATTCGAAATCTACAGATTATCATACTAACTATGCTTAAGACTGAATTGAAATGGATTTTAATTGATCCCATAGGGATTAAAAACCATGCTAATTAGCCTTCCTTTAAGTCACAGTCACTGCAGTTACAATTACTTCTGAGTGAAAACTCAGAGCTGTGCCAGAGATTTGATGTGGGGGTCATGGGTTGAAATATAAATCTTAGTAGAGGTCATTTGTCGTTGTGTAAGACAAATATATGCAAGGAGTCAGTTGGTCCTTGTACTGAGAACTTCAGAATCCCATATGTTATTAACATAAGCTTTAACTTAAAATATCTATGAAATAGGTAAACTGTGTCTGTATCAAGGGGTGGAATGTCTTGATCCTGGGCAGGAGACCACTGTAATGGAGAAGTCAGTGATCCACATCACAGTTCCCCTGAGCATGCCCAGGCCCATGCTGAGCTGTACTGCCCATCCAGCACAGCCTTAGGGAGGTGCTACCCATCACACAGTGGGCAGGGCATGCTCAGCCAGGTCATCCCAAGGGAGGACCCTGCAGGCAGCTCCCTCTCTGTAATGGCTATTGCACCATCTGCGCAGTCTTGTCTGAGAAGCTCCCATGTGGACATTCTTTTTGAATGAAATTGTGCTTTTAAAGATAATTGTAGTAGCATGAATGACCTGAAAATAAGGAACCTCCCCAGAGATTGGCTCTGTACCATGCACCATGTGAAAATCCATCCTGGGTTGATCTGGAGCTGGGGTTCCCAGCATCTGAAGGGATTTACTGAGCATCTGTTTTCATCTTTTTAGTCTGCCTGTGCTGGTTCCAGCCAAGACAGGGTTAATTTTTGCAGTAGCCAGAAGGAGACATGACCAAGACCTGGAGGTTATTCTGACCATCCAGCATCATTTCCAGGGCAAGGGTAAGGGACTCTCTTCCAGGAAGAAGGGTTTCTTTCCAGTCGAGCTGACATGGCAGAGGAAGCCATCCAGTATTGTGCCTCCAATCCCCCTCCCAAGAGCAGCACAGGGGAGAGCAGGGGGACCAGCACATAGTTTTAGTGGGAGCCCTAAACTGGATAATACCATTCCTAAACCATGACTCTATCTTATGCAACTGGCTATTTTATTAAGCCAGTTTTTGTTGGACCTTTCTTATTGAAATCCAAAAAGAAACCTGCATTGTCTACTCCCTCCTGCCTGCCTGACCCTCATCCCCCTGCAAATCTACAGCTTGTTCACACCTTCTCACCTCAGGCCATGATTTCATCTTGAGTTACTGTGAAAGTTCTTCTTTGGGGCCTAATTAGAAAGAACATGTTCTTTCTCAGAGACAAAAATAACTAACTAGGTGTGCTAGGACAATTTACTTAACTGCCTACCCTCCTGGTGCAAGTAAGGTGGTATATTAGGAAGTGGGAGCAGGACAAAATGATTTAGATTTACCAATCCAAGTGCAGATAAAAAAGAGGTTGTGACTTTCCCCAGCTGCTTTATAGTCTCTGGAAGAGAAACTCAGACAAAATAATGTGACTAGTGTTTGTCATGGCAGTCTTCAGAATTTGGAATTGTAAAGGCAAGTAAATTTCCAACTTTGCTTCCATCAAGTTCTTGTTAGTTCCCAGAGAGATTTGCCTCCCATACAGATGCAGCAGTGTCCCTAAGTAGCTAATGTTACTTAGGGTAAGTCATACCAGAGTCTACTTCCTCTCTTTCTGCTGTAGGAAGCAACATACTCTCACCAGCCCCCACGACAGATCCACAGGTGAGTGAATGGCCAGTCTTCACGAACGAAGAACCAGGGAAGGTCTTTCCACCTTCCAGCCTGCGCATTGGATTTTTTAGGTGAGACACAGTGTGCGCGGAACTGAGCCCACCCTTTAATCCTGAGGTTCATCTGCCGGGGCCAAGCACGCTTGGACGGTGGCAGCGAGGTCCTCAGGACGTAGATGGATTGCCTTACAGGGCTAACGAGCTCCATCTGCCCGGGGAGGGGCCCTGACCGGGAATCAAACCCAGGTCTCTGCAGTGACAGTGCAGTGCCTTTCCCCTAGACCACCAGGGGCTCCCTACAGGTGAGTACCTCCTGTGAGATTATGCCAGAGACGAGCTTTGGTGCTTTTAGATATTCCACATGCGTAGAGTGTTTAATATTTAATACCAAATTTCCTTTTTTGAAGATGTTTGATGTTACATGTGATTTTGATTCAGCAGACTGATATAGCAGTGATGGAATCACAGTACAAACATAACAGAGAAATTGCAATAGAGGAGGATCACAAATCAAATGTGATCCCTGTTACCCATTTCTTCATACTCACCATGGCTGAGTGGCACTGTGTGCTGGGAAGGAATGACCTTCCCATGCTGCTGAGAGAGTTGAATAAGGACCATCAGGGCATGACACAAAGGGGTAAGAGCCTGGCCGAGCAGCTGCACTAACGGGCTGGGATGTGTGGCCAAGGTGGGGATGCTGTGAGACTCTCTGAGTTTCCTCTGCCCTTTCCTGAAATGCTGTTCTACCTCAGGTATTCTTCAGCATCACCCCTCACACAGCTTGTCTGAGAGACTTGGCCAGATTTTAGGCTTCCACATGTTCGTACTTTCTCAAAACTTTCTGGGTGTTTCATGAAGAACCAGCTTTGGAGTTAGAACACAACTTGTGGTCGGGTTTGAACGAGTTTCTGACAGCGGTAAATTGTGAGCAGTCTGCTCAGCTCTGATCTTTAGTCTCACAAGCTTTCTGAAAGAAGGCTTAGTTAGATGCTGTATTATAAGCTATAACTCAGATTTTTCATTATTCCCTTCTCCCAACAGTACATTTCCTGCAATTCTCTTGCAGATACGTTAGAGTCTTATAGAATGCATTGCTTGGGAACCTACAGGAGCAGCTAACTTTCTTCTTTGGGGACATCATGTTAGAATAGGTGCTGTAAGGGCTGCCAAAGGCTGTAGATTTTTGATACAAGCCCAAGCTTCGTCTGTATTATTAAACTAAAACTGTGGCACAAGCTCTTCTTTGAGCCAAGGGCTGACAAAATTAGTTTTGCTTTGTCTCTGACATTAAAGGACCGACAGATACTCTGTAAGTCCTGCCTTGTGCTTGAGATACTTGTGTGGGCAGCCCTACCCACTGATGGTTCCTGGCTCAGTTATGTTGGCATTGTCTGAACTGTAAGTGTCAGAGGTCTTATGGCAAGGAGATGAACAGGTAAGAGCTGTGGCCAGTGTTTTCTTTTTCTCTATAATACACAGAGCTATGAAAATTTATGGAGATGGGAACAAATCTCAATACAGTGTGTCTTGGAAGATAATGATGTCACTTCTATAGACATGATATAGGGACGATGGACCACTGCCCCCTGTCCTAGAAAGTCAGAGCAGAATTGTAAGTCAGCAGTATGACCCTAATATGATCAGGAGTTTGAACTAGCTCTGGTACAGCTGAGGAAACATTAAGGCTGCTATATGAGCCCCTTAGAAATACTGGATGTGACACTTGCCATTTCTACACCAAAAAGAGACTTACTCAGGCTAGAGCTGGTGCAGGGAGAAAGGTGATCTAGAAACTAACTGCTGACAGAAGAAGTAGCAAAAAAGAGCTTGGTCTGTGTAGGATAGTCAAAACCAAAACTGTCAGTGAAAAAGGATACATGAGAAGCACTTTTTCCAGTGGAAGCAAAGAGTGTTTTGGTCTAAGGAACTGCTAACAAAAGCACTGTAATACTACCAAGAGTATAACACGGTCACAAATAAGTCTAGGTGAGAATTTGTTTTCTAGAAACTGTTTTGTACTCTTTGGGGAATCAAGAAGGTCGGGGACTGGAGCACATTACGTATAAGGAGAAGCTAAAAGAGATGGATTTATTCAATCTGATAAAAGGAGGCTAAAGGGAGATCTTACTAGTATCTACAGCTATCTGATATGGTGAGATGGAGTGGACACAAGCTGGAATGTGGGAAATTCAGATTAGATATAAGGAAAATTATTTTTACAATGATGGTGATCCAAGTCAGGAACAGGTTGTTCAGAGGTGCTCCATCTGTAGAGGTGTGCAAGATGTGACTGGACAAATCCCTGAGCTATCTGTAGTAATTAGGCCAGCTTTGAGTAGGGTGTTGGACATCCTTGCAATCTCAGCTATTCTGAATGATTTTATCATCCCAGCTACAAAGCAGGCTAAGAAGCACAGCAAGAAGCAGCATCCATTTGGTTCAGGCATTGCTGCATGACAATGCAGGCTGCAGGACAGACATGCAGTAACAGCAGGGCATACCAAGTTAGCTTGTATCTCGTCAGATGGCATTAACTCTGAGGTTATGGGCCAGGCACTGGAGAAGAAACCCAGGATCTATGATAAACTCCAGCAGTTTTGCTGGTGTGTCCCACTGCCCAGAGCAGCCCAAGTGGGATTTGCTCAGCTGTGAGCAGGCCCAGCTGTGCTGTGGTCACACACTGGCATCTGAACCCAGTGAGCTGTGGCTCATGGGATGGGTGCATGCAGTGTTTAACCTCTCAGCTGCCTCTGGCACTGCCTGTTTTTGGCTGCTGACAGTGCAAACAGAGGGGTGTCCTGGCTCCAGAGCAGCAGCCCCTGGACTTCAGGCTCTCCAAGTCCTCTTTGCAAGGGGGACCTCCCTGCCTTGGTGCTGCCCTTTGGCTTGTTGTGACACACATGCCAGGACATGGCAGCTGCTCTGTGTCGACCTAAAGGCCAGCCCAGAGCAGTGTCCCCTGGCAGTAGCTTGTGGGCCTTGTTGGTGTCTAAGGCTGAAAAAGTACAAGAATGATGAGATAGGAAGATGTGTGGAGGCTTTCCCTGAACTCTGCCCCATACCCCAGGTGCTCCTGGCTGGCACATCCCAATCCTGATTTCTTTCTTGTGTGTGGCATCAGGAGTCTGCACCTGGTTCTCCTACCATGGATTTGTGTGGCAGCTTTTGGAACGAATGGCAACATTCAGGAGCCACTCTGTTGGTGGTGAGGAGCTGTGCAGATAACCATGAGTGGTTTGAAGTGTCCTATGCTTCTGTGTTTGGCCACCAGCAAACTTCACCTGATGCCCCTACTTCTTATGCAGGGAAGTTCAGTCATCCATCCACTCCCTCTCATTGTCCTACCTAGATTTTACGGACCTTATCTTACATCTGCTGGCTGCCTCCTCTCCAGCATGAAGGGCCCAAGGCTGACTGTGCGTTTTCAGGCGCTGACATTTCAGATGCCTGTGTCAGATGACACTAAATGCTCTTTCCAGAGGGAGGGACAATGTGGGGTGCTTGAAAATACCTTGCATTGTGATTCATGTTTGTGTTGAGGAATTGAAAAAGTTGTCTGTCTCTCCAGTGGACATAAAATCTATGATGTTCTCAAAATGAACTTGCCTATGCTGGGGGAACCCAGTGGAACCTGACTTGATGCAGAAAGCTCTTGGTTTAGCAATTCCAATACAAACACATCTCTGATGACCCCAGCTGAAGGGCCTATTTTTATGACTATTGAGATCACTGCTCTGAGGTCAAATTTCAGAAGAAAGAATCTAATTTTTCGCTGACACTGTAAAATTTGAGGGGGAGGTTAGAGGTCTCTGAAGCATTTGACTCCGCCAGCTGCAAAGGGAATATGATCTGGGCCAAATATAAGAACTCAGGGATTTATACATTTGTTTTAGATGTTAGAAGTCCATTTAAAGTGCTAGTTCTCTTTAACCATACCCACGTATGCCTGTCCCACACCATTCATAGTATTCTAATGTTTGTGCTCTATATTTGCTTTGCCATTGCTGTGCAGAGTCTGAAGCTTCCTGGAGAGTGAATATCTATGTGACTGTGTAGATGGACTAGTTTTTCCCCAGAGAACTATGAACACTGTTGATTCTGGCCACATTCATTCTTTTTTTTAAAGTTTAATCCTCCCATTTATCACATAAGTATTTGAAACAACATTCATAGCTCTCTCTGATAAGGAAAGAGGCTCCTGTGTGCCAGAGAGTAAATGTTTTCCTCTCCTTAGGTGATCAAATTGCTCTACAGAGAGTGATTTCTACACTGCTGCTTTTGCACCAGAGATGAAATTATTTTCTTCTTTGGTAGCAGAAGTTTGGCTGTGAAACTGCAGAAAGAGTCCTTGCATCCTGTTGGACTAACTCCTTCTGTTTTCTGTGTAATACAACAGGAGGGAGGTCTCCTGTGTGGCATCAGATTTCTAGAGGGAACCAGGATCATCATGTGTTTGGCTCATGAGAAGTGTTTGCAGTATCATCTCTGCGTCTTCAATATCAGGGGTCTTCAGAGGCACTAACTCAGAAAAAATATGGGATAAAGTTTTATGCCACATATGTGAATGTTATGGAGGATTTCATTTAACAACTTCCTTCATGCTCAAATGAGTCCTTTCCTTCTGTTCAGCCAGGAATGATACATCAATGTCAGAGAAAACGGCATACGCTCCCTGGTCACAGAAACACTGCAGAAAAGGGAGTTGTTGACAATGTATTGCAGAGACTGGAGAAGACTGGCCTGTGGTTGGCATTTAGCTCTGAGGAAGGTGCAGGGCTTCCAGAAGTTCACTCTCACCAGAGCAGCAACGCCCTTGTCCTCAGCTGAGATGTCCATGCAGCACTTCCTGCCAGTGACAAAGGGCAGTTAACATGACAAGGAAACAATCCACGTATGCAATGGCTACTTGGATTGTTTGGGGACAGGCTGTGGCGTGGCATCCATTACACGGTGGATTATCCGCATAACAAGGAATTTTGGCATGTTGGAGTTTGGCTTCCACATTATGCAAAGCATTCAGGCTGCTTCCAGCTCAGGCCAGCTGTGCAGTGTGGTAGCAGGGAGGTATGCACAGAGTTCAGAACCAGGACACGGTACAGGCTGGGGGCTGACACTAGCCCAGCTTTGTCTTCTGAGAGTGGAAGAGGGAAATTAGTGGCTTGACCTTAAGCCTCACAGGAGAGAATACTGGGAAGGTGCTTCCTGAATTGTGATGGTCAAATTGCAGATGAAAAAATAACCATTTTTAGGCTACATAACTGTGCAGGAGTGTGTGAGAGTGTGTGTGTATCCCTATGGCAATGAGCAAGGTTCTCACATGCACCTGCATTTTCTGTTGCCTGGACCCAAATGCTGTGCCATCTCTTCTGTTGGGAAATGTCCCAAATGAACAAACCTGTCTGGCCTATGACAAAAGGATTTTACTAATAGTTCTTTGAGGGTATATTGGGCTGGACACTTTGATCATAAACCCACCCTTCTGGTTGGTTTCTCATTTATTTTGATCTGTTTGCTTTTCACCAAGCTTCCTCCTTGTCAGTGCTGAGCAAGTAACGTGTGATTAATACAGAAAAGAAATAGGGAGGTTAGTGCCTTCCCAGCCAAGTCGGCCAGGGGAACTTGCCAAATATGCTTGTCATTCACTTGTTGTCTCAGACACTGCCAGAATATTTTGAGCAGCAAAAGCCTCTGCAGCCCTGCTAGCTGGAGGGGATCAGCTGTCAGGCTGGCTGTTCAGTGCTCATTATCTGACCTTCCCCACTTCCCAGTGCTCAGTACCTGACTGTTTTCCACCTTTCAGCAGTTTTCCCACTGGATTTTTTCCCGAGGCTTTCCTGACAGATAACAGGGCTGAGATTGGGAATGTGATTGAGACAAGTCTGCCACAAGTTCCAAATCCAGGTCCAACCAAGTAGGGAGGCTGAGCAGGAATTCTCAGAAGGCACATGCACAGGGAGAACACATATGCAGCTCCTAGGCATGTGTACATATACAACACATGCATACATACACAGATCAGCACAGGTGAGCACACTCAGCACTCACAGCAATACCCATGGCACAAATGGCCTCACTTGTTCCCTCCAGGGCAGTTCAGGGTGAGGGCTCAGCAGAGTCTGTGTAGATGCTCATCTGTACGAGGGGAACCTGCGCATGGACATTCCGTGTGCCCAGTAGCTCTCCCTGGAACCCAGTCTCCCCAGGCCACATGGTGTGTTCCTCATGACTTGTACAAAGGCAGCTTTGGGAATTCTTCCTGAAAAGGGACTGGAGAGTTGTTAGATGGCTGAAGGAAAGGGAGCCCCTTCCTGCTCCTTCAGATAACATGAGTTTGATCACCTACTGCCACTGTACAAAACCACATTTTGCTGCATTGTTTATGGATATCATTTATATAATTTTTATGGTGTGGTTCAATGTTTTATTATTAACAACCTTTTTTTTCCTTTTTTTCTTTTTCTTTGTGTGTGTGTGTGTGTGTGTGTGTGTGCTTCCCCAGTTCCTCTGAGTTACACCTTGATGAAACATGCAGAAGCCTGCAGCCTGTGATTTTTCTAGAAGTGTTTTGTATGTCCAACAGCTCCAGTTCTTTGAGGAGAGTAATTTTTTTGCAGTTGTCACCAGATTTGTCAATGTTCTGGGCTTTCCTTTTTAGAGGGGAAGAAAGGTGTGCTACTGCTTAACTGTACTGCCTGATGGGTCAGTTGCTGTCATTCATGTAGATAAAACTCTGCCACATTTTTCAGCAAGAGCTAAATGTCTGGATAAAGAAAAGAAGAAATGAATTGGGGTTGCATATTCCTTCCCTTATGTTGAACTTGATTTCAGTGCTTTCCTGATGGAGGTCCCATTTCTGCCATTTGGAGACAGGGTTGGTTCTTGATATGTATTGACATCTGACTTGTGCCTGATACCAAAAATACTATGACATTGCTCATTTCCTCAGTGCAGGAAAGGAATTGACCACTTTGACCCTGCCCCATTCCCACATCTGTGAGTTAGAAATCAGAGCCTTTGGCCATGCCTCTGTGAGTATCCCACTGGATTTTCTTTTCCAAGTCTTCTGTGATAACCTCGTCTGGTTGCAGAAACTGCAGAGCAAATTTGTGCTGTGGGTACCCTGTGCCAAACAAAATTTTCTTGGTGTCAGAAAATCACCTGGCAATGCAGGCCTTTGCTGCTTTTCAGCCCAGAGATTGTATTAATGTACCTTTAATTTCTGTTACATTTCATTTCATAGAGAATCTAATTCGCCATTTTTGTTTTATTTATGTGTTTTGTGTTTGAAATTTTTTCCTAAGGTGAAGTTCATTTTGATTCCTTCCTGTACCCCCCAGTGTGGGACTCTTTTTTTTTTTTTTTTTTTTTTTTCCCCAGTTTCTTTTTGGGCTACTTATCCCTGTGTCCTTTCTGAGGTTGTTTTGTTGAGAACCCATTCCTACCAATTGTTCCCAGGTGCTTATCAGGATAGAAATCCCTAATAGTATTAGTAACATTAATTTGAAGGTATCTGAAGCTGATCCACACCCCTTACTTTCATTAATTCTGATAATGGTTGTGAGAGGCTTTGGTAACAATATTGGTTAAGCAAATTCTTGTCTCGAGCTTCTCTGCATAGAGAAAGGAATCCTTCTGATGCTGCACCTGAACTGACTAAAGCAACAGATGAAGTTCAAAATAACTTTGCCAAAAAGAGGGAGCCTCGTAGTTTCTCACAGTCTCTTCCACTTTGAACTTTCTTTACTTATGAGCTGCCTACATTGAATCCTATTGTACAAGGAAAGATCTTAGGCCTGGAATGAAAGCAACAGTGGTGTGGACAAAAATTTCTCATGTAAATAGAGAAATGAGTTATTATCAATGGGCAATTCTATTTTCCTTGATAACCTTCTAGATATTTTCTTTAGATCTGATCAAGCACAGTTCTGCTCTGGGCAGCAACCTTAACTGAATTTCTCTGCTCCAGTGTGAGCACTGTGGTACCCAGCATTGATGAGGACACCTTTTGGCACATACTTTTTTTTTATTCTCCAAAAGCTGTGCTGGTACTTATACAGTGTGGTTTTTTCCTTCTGCAGAAAAAAAGAAAAAAAAAAAAGAAAGACAAAAAATGGAGGTCAGATCTTATAAATCTTTGCATTATTCAGTGCAGCACTTCATTTGGGGAACATTCCCCATGGGATTTGCAGCTCCCCAGTGCTGTTGTCAGCCATGCTCTCAGTGTGAGCTCCGTGCACCCCTGGTGAGCCTCAGACCCTGCTAGAGCAACATTTCTGCTGCCCTCTATGTAAAAGGAGAGCTGCCAGGAATGTTAACACCAAAGAAACAGAATTGCTGAAACACCAGTCGTTCAGAGCATGGCTTTTCATTCCAACACTTCCCAACATTAAGATGCAGCTGGGCACTGGACTCTGGAGATGGTAGGACAGACTTTAATTAACCAAACCTCCCTTTCTCCCGTTGACTAATGAGATGCATGGGTTTGATGAAATGCATGCTTCCCTGCAGGAAATGTCTAGTCCACAGTGGTGTCATAGTGCTACGTATTTCAAAATTTCCACATAAAACTGGAGGTATTAATTGATTTTTGAGGGAAATAGATTAATGAACAGAACCACCAGATATTCAGGGGGAGACATGCAGAATAGGTATTGGGCAATTTTGGCCATGGCAAAGGTAAACTAGAATTTCTGGGGCTAGAAATTATTTGGGAAGACTGCTCTGTGCCATGCATCAAAACACAGAGGGACTCTGGAGTTCTTTCTTTCTCCTGATTCTACCCTTGACTGCCTCAGGGTTATTTTTTTCAATACATTTATGGTATGGCTTAATGGTATAGCATAGTCTGTAACACGATTATGTTTAATGTTTCACACTTCTGTCTTTCAGAAAAGAGAGAAGGAAGAGAGCAGCTCCAAGGATATCTCAGCACCACTTAACTGTGAAGTGAAGAAGGTAAAAAATAATACCTGGGCAGGGGCTGAGTGAATATCAAAAGTTGCACAGTTACTTAGGCTTCTCCTATCTTTCCAGAAAGCACCCATGGAAGAGAACTGGAGAGTGTGGGTCCTGGATGAGGACACGACCTGGATGAGGACATGACCTGGATGCCCTTTCCATCACTCACCAAAGCAGCTGAGGAGCTCCTGTTACAGAACAAGTGAGTGGGCTGAGAAGGCTGTGTGGTCTTTGGGTAGAGTAGTCAAAAAGAGACACAACAAGAGGTAGAAGGAGTTGAAGATGGAGAAGGATTTGGATGGAAAGGAAATCAAGGTTTTTGAGAAAGCAACTATTCCCAACGGAAAATGTCTGAGAACATTGCTGAGCAGTTGAAATCACTGGCAGATAACAGGTGCCATAAAGGCAGCCAGCTAATCTGGTTTTGATACCTTGTTTTTGAATGCCATAAATGGAAGGAACATGTATATCATCCTTGTCTGAGATATGGCTGAACTTCTCTTAGGAATTATCACATATTACTTATGATCCAAAACCTGTTTGGTTTTGTATTCTTTATTAACATACAGAATACCTCCTGACTAAAGAGTAAGGTGCAGGCAGTTACATGCAGAACTATTGTGTATTATCTTGTATTGTGCTTTTCCTGCCCATTTCCCCCTCACTTACACATCCACAATAGGAAAAGGAGATTTTTCTGTGTGTTAATCCTGTGTCTTCATGTTTGATTTCAGTGGTTCTGTATTGCAGTGTAGAGGCAGGGACATAGTCCATCCTTCATTAAGGCCAGATATTTGGCTACCAAAGGCAGGTGTCAGGATGGGACAAACATTAAAAGGTGTTTTGGGATACCAAGAGAGGAGGAAACTCCGAACATTTCCAAGAGCTCCTAAGGATGGGAAAAATTCCTACCTAGCTCAAATTCTAATACTCTGTGCACTGACTTGTGTGTCTGCCATGAAGACCATCACAGACTCTATCTAGAAGCATTACCAGCTTACAAAGTAGTTGGATGTAAATGGAAGGCCCAAAGTGTGAACCCATTCTTTCTGCCCTCCAAAGACTCTACCTATAGCACACTCTACTTGTTCCACAGTCTGTCTCAACACCCTAACTGCCCTTCCAGTCCCCACCAGCACTTCTGCTGTCCCAAGGCAGCCCTAGTTCAGTGTTTTCAGCCATTTCTTTTAACACCACTGCTCACCAGGACTTGGGGTGTGAGGATGCACCAGACACAACCTGCCTGCCCCTGCTGTAGTGCCAGGACAAAGCAGAGATTCAGAGAACAAATCTGTTTCTCGAGGCACTCTCTGACCCAGCAAGACAGCCACTGTAGGGCAATGGGTGTGAAATGGGTGGGTGGACAGTGGGTTCACAAGAGCAGGGAGGATTCCCCTTCTG
>NW_020955878.1:383208-386985 GCF_003031625.1 Empidonax traillii
ACAAGAGCAGGGAGGATTCCCCTTCTGCAGAGTGTAGGTACAGCTGCTACAGTCTCTCCCAAGTGAGTACCCTGCATCCCTTTGTTCTTCTTATCACACCTCTGGCCAATGCAGCCACTGTTCAGCCCTGGGAACAGCAGCTACTCACACTGTGACCCAGGCACTTGAAGAGGAATGATGTTGTAACTTGCAAACACCTTCTCAGACGATCAGAAGCAGCAGAGTTGAAGTCCAGGGTGAGGTACCAACAGTCCAATGATGTTAAATTAATTGCTCTGTTCCTTTCTCTTTTTATTTTTTCCTTCCTTCCATCTCCAGTTTCTGTCTCTTCCTCTCCTCTCCTTCATCAAGTTCCTCGCTCCCCACCTCAATTTCTTTCTTTTTAGTCTTGCTTTCATTTTAATCTTTCTCCATCTCTTCCTCCCTTCCCCTCTTTTTCGGCATTTCATTCTCTTTCTCAGTTTCTTTCTCTCACTTGCTCCCGACCCCCCTCATCCACTTCTCTCCTCCCTCTCCCTCGTTTGTGTCTCTGTTCCTTTCTCTCTTTTGCTCTCTGGTCCCCTAGTTTTCTGTCATTGGGAGGAAAGCCCTTTGTGGTCAAGGCACTGTTGGCGTGGCCTGAGGGCATGGTGAGTACTTGGAGAACTGGAAAGCTGGATGTGGCATTATCAGCTCAGCTGGTCAGAGCATGATGATGGTTAACCCCCAGTTGTGGGTTTGATCCCTGTACAGGCCATTCATTTAAGAGTTGGACTTGATGATCCTTGGGTCCCTCCCAACTCAGAATATTCTTGATTATTGTAAGGAACTTCTTTCTTAAGGTCGGAAACACTTTCTCCACGTTTCAGTGCCTCCTATCTTTCAGGGCCAAGCTGTTTAAGGTCAGAGAACTCCACAGTCCACACGAGGCAGCAGCTTTAGTGGAGCTCATCAGCTGCATCTATTTTAAACCTTCTCTTAGAGATGGTCCTTTATGCCTGCAATGGGCCCATGTTTTTCCCAAGATCAGTTACCTGTGCATCAGCACATTTCAGGTCACAAGCAGCCTGACTCCAGAAATAGTGTGTTGATGCAAAATGACTCCTGCTCTCCAGATAAGGCAGCAAATCACAAAGTGAGGAGAAACTGCTTTTCCTTAACCCTCCCTTTATATTCCACTCTGATTCCAAAAAGTGCTTAGCCAAGCTTTCCAGGATGGCTGGTGGCAAGGCCAGGTCAGCCCAGTGCAGTGTGTGGGACTTCTAAGCCTTTCCCACTCATGCAGTTTGAAGTAGAGAATTGGCCCACGGTGCTGTCATTTAAGGAACCTGCAATGTTACCTTTCATCATTGAGCATTTGGGAACAAATCCTCAGGCCATCAGATGAGAGATGAGCTCCAACAGTTTCAAGTGCTCCAAGTGTATCATGATTTTTCCACAGTCAGACCAGGCTGTTCATTTTGGAGGGTCACTACAATATTGTCCAAAGGGAGCAGGGATTTTTGGCATCCACTTACGATTCCCAAAGTTGTTGTGATGTTTGCTAGTCAGTCAGCAGGTTTAAAAAGATATCCAAGGTTTCCCTTCCTTGGTGCCCAGATCTCAGTGTCACAGATACAGTTTTCACAGCTTCACACATAGAGATGCTGTCTCTGAGGAGCATCACTTACAGTGACACGGGAGTCAACACAGGGCGTCATCTTTTCCTAAATATATATAATTGCTGCCTAGTAAACTACTTCCATATTTAGTTATAACATGAGAGGATTCCTTGTGTGCAAACCTCAGCGTGTTTAGGAGGAGGAGGACCTGCCAATCCTGAATGCTGTTGCTGCAAAAACACTGTGGTCAGTGCAAAAGGTCGTCTGACGTCTCCAGCTACCTTCCCCAGTTAGATTACAAGTCCTTAAAGTATTCTCTGGAAATGCAGTGGTGCAGAGCTGGCCAGGAACCTTGAGGGACCTGTATGTGTTCCTGCAGGAAGAGCCAAGTCTCATTTACCATTTCTTGTATCTGCTTGTAGAATCTGCCCTCAGCAGCTCTGGGATGTGCCAAGGTCTATGCATGGCTGCTGTGTATATGCACAGCATATACATTCTATATAAATTAAGCTCTAATGATAGTGTCATTGTGATTTCCCAGTGGCTGCAATCTCTTTGCTTCCTCATGGAGTCACTGGTGTTCCCCAGACTTGCTCAGGCTGCACAGCACCCCAGGGCACTGGCAAGAACGGCTGGGGCTGGGAGATGTTGCTGCCCTGAGGCTCTTTCTCATGGTCAGCCTTTCCTCATTTTTGTCCTGTTCATACATATTCTGCAAAGTTACCCTACATGGGATGAATAAAAAGCCAATGACTCTCAGCTGCTTCTTTCCACCCAGCGTTCAGTTCACTTATTAAGCAAAGCTCCTTTATTGCTCCAAAAGGCAGGCAGGAAGCACTGGTTGGCAGTGCAGAGCCACCAGGTTTAGGGATTCCCTGTATTCTCAGGGTGTCAGGCTTGGAGATTATGGTTTCATGTTATTAGAGTTGTTCTCAATTCCAGTTTTAGAAAGTAAAAACAAGTTCCTCTTCATATAAATCCTTGTAAACTTGTGAAGCATAGATTTACAGTTGCTCTTCTTATAGAACTTTATTTATTTAATATTTATTTATTCTAGCTTGAAATCACAATTCCATTGCTGGGAAACACTAATGCAGTGCAAAACATTAATTTCCTCTCATGCCTAGAACTGTTACCCTAGTAGCAGTACTGGAGATTCTGAATATTACTCCAGAAAATTCAAGACCTTATTCCTGAAATTTAATTGTTTGAAAACAGTAAATACTTAAATAACTTCAGAATTAAATTGTAACTACTGAAAGCAGTGCTTGGATGTGCATGCAAAAGAATCTGTGGCCTTTATTCTCTACAAACAGACGTGGTTATAAAGACTCAGAGCAGAAGGAAGTGACAGGAGGTTCACATTTTGTGCAGCCCTCAGGTCACTTTGTTGCCTCATGGCATCCTCACTCTTCCTCTTCTATCTTCTTCCCATGAAACTCCCGGCTCTTCACTCGGAGCTTGTTGACCTGGGACTCTGCAATGTCAGCCCGTTCCTCGGCTTCCTCCAGCTCGTGCTGGATCTTGCGGAACTTGGAGAGGTTGACATTAGAGAGCTCCTCCTGTGTGGGGAGAGGGGGTTGGTGATGAAGAGCCCAGGGCAGGGATTTCACTCCTCCTGCACCTCGGCCTTGTGGGGCTGCAGCTCTTCCCTGGGGGAGGCACAAACCTCCATCCCCCTCCTGGAGAATTGGTGATCCCAGGCATTTTCCAAATTCTGATATTCATCTCCTCAACACCTGTATGACACCCACAGAAAGTAACACTTGCTATTTCTCCAAGCAATACTTACAGCTTCCTCAGCCTGTCTCTTGTAGGATTTAACCTTCATTTGCAGCTTGTCCACCAGATCCTGCAGCCTGAAAATATTCTTCCTGTCTTCCTCAGACTACAGCGGTTGATAAACAGGAAAGAGAGTGAATTACTGCTTTCTGCACATCACAAAATAACATTCACCCTTGGAGTCCAGGTGAAAAGCTTTTTTTTTCCTGGAATGAGGGTGCATCACCCCAAGGAGGCCTCCAGCCTTACCTGGTAGGTGAGTTCCTTCACCCTCCTCTCGTACTTGCGCACACCCTTCACGGCTTCAGCGCTGCGCTTCTGCTCAGCATCAACCTCCCCTTCCAGCTCCCGCACCTGCAATGAGGAGCCCATCCCTGCAGCTTCCCTGGGGTGTCTCTCCAAGGGACAGGGTCAC
>NW_020955878.1:387737-389224 GCF_003031625.1 Empidonax traillii
TTTTGGGGAGAATACACTGACCACCAGCAATGAAAGGAGCCCCGACTCACATCTGTGATGGCCTTCTTGGCCTTCTCTTCAGCATTGCGGGCTTCCTGGATGGTATCCTCCATTTCGCTCTGAATCTGAGAAATGTCCGTCTCCAGCTTCTTCTTGGTGTTGATCAAGCTGGTGTTCTGTTGAAGAAAAGGACACGTTCTTTCATTCAGTTACTTTATACCATGTTTAGAGAAATCAAATTGCCTATTTCTATGAAAAAGGCAATTTGTTAATAAATGACAATGGTAGACTGATGAAGAGTAATTGACATAATACTATTAAAAAAGGAAAACCAAGCTATTGACCATTTCAATTCTCTAAGAACTGTAGGTGTTATAGGTATTAAAGTCTAGAACTTACCTGAGTGTGGAGGAGCTGCACACGTTCAGTGGCATCCAGGAGCTCCTGCTCAGCCAATTTCCTCGACCGCTCCGTCTGCTCCAGGGCTGCCCGTAGCTCCTCCACTTCAGCCTGCAGCAGGTTTGCTCTGCGCTCCACCATGGCCACCTGCTCCTTCAGGTCATCCTGGGTCCTGAGAGCATCGTCCAAATGGATCTGTGTGTCCTTGTAAGGAAAAAAAGAGATTGGGAGGCGTATTTTTCACATTCTCCTATTTTCCATTTTAATATCAATATAGAAATGATAGAATTCTAAAAGTCGGAAAATTTTTAGCTGTGGAACGAGTTGAGCAAGCCTGCACCTGCAGATTCAGTTTATTAGAACCAAAAAGTATTTTGATCAAGTGTTTTGCTCTTGATCATGTTTTGACAAAGAGAGTGTTGTGTTCACAAAGCAGAAAACCACTTATCAGTCTGCAAGATAACCTGCATGGTTTATACAATCACAGAATGATAGTGTGTGAATGTGTGAGATCCAAACATCAGGTCACCAAAGTACTGGGAATTATTGTTAACTGAATGGCAACAGTTGGTGCTGTTTACCCAAAGAAGTTAATAAAAGGGGAATGCGGAGAGAGATCTGTGGAGGATCCTGAAAACCGAATGGTGTGTTTGTGCAGTCCCATTCCTTCATCGTCAATATTTAGCTGTGTCAGAAACCAGTGAGAACCTGGGTTTTTGTACCGTACCTTGAGCACTCCTTGGGTGTTTCTCAGGTTCTTTTGCGCCTCGGCAGCCACACGGTTGGCATGGCTGAGCTGGATCTCCATTTCATTCAGGTCTCCCTCCATCTTCTTCTTCAGCCTCAGGGCTTCGTTCCTGCTCCTGATCTCAGCGTCCAGGCTGCTCTGCAACGACTCTACAATTCTGAGGTGGTTTCTCTTCATCTGGTCGATCTCCTCATCTTTCTCTGCTATCTTCCTGTCAATCTCAGACTTCACCTGGTTGAGCTCAAGCTGCAGGCGCAGGATCTTCCCCTCTTCATGTTCCAGAGAGGCCTGGACAAGTGGACACAAGCGTGGGGAACACTGATAAACCTCCTGCTTGCTT
>NW_020955878.1:394371-401739 GCF_003031625.1 Empidonax traillii
CCAATCTTTAGATGGAATCACAGAAAGAGCTGAGTTGGAAGGGACCCACGAGGACCATCAAGTCCAACCTTTAGCCCTGCACAGGACTATCCCCAGGAGTCACACCATTTGATCTTCCAATGGAAACTGGAGGAACACATAGGCCTACCGGAATGCCAAGGAGGGTTGTGTCTTCCTTGAATAGTGGTTTCAGACAGGCGACATTACATGTGTCATAAGAAATGACATAAAGCTCTTTTATTTGGGCAACTGATTGAAACCAAAGTTGTCAAAGAATTGCTCTCCAGACTCCTTTAACTGTATATACTAACTCTTCAGTGATTACAGTTGGGCCTTATATTGTGAACTTGCATGGAGAAACAGACTTACAGGCGTATCACGCTTCAAAAGTCCTTCCCAGGCTGGAGCATGATATTATAATGTTGACACTGAGTGGTCTGAATTTTACCTTTAGTGATTCATATTAAAATATTTTCTAAGAAAATTTATCATTTAGCATGAGAGTTACGTACTGTGAGAACACCTGGAAGAAACACAAGTAATACTTACAGATTGCACTTGGAGCTGCAGATCATTTTTCTCCTTCATTAGAGAAGCCATTTTCTCCTCCAGCTCCTTCCGCTTTGCCTCAGACTTCGCAAGCTCTTCCTTGGTTTTCTCAAACTCTCCCTTCATGTTGGCCATCTCCTTCTCAGACTCTGCACTCTTCAACAAGGGCTTGATCTTGAAGAACAGCTTCATCCAGGGCCAGTGTTTGACATTCATGAATGAACGAATGTTGTACTGGATGCAGAAGATGGACTCCCTGGAGCATAATTCATGTGTACAATGAATATTTTCAGTCTGAAGAGTGTCAACACTTTCCCCCAAGCACAGTGGCTTTAACTGAGGATGAGGAATGTGTACCTTCTCTCCACCATTCTCTGGTACTCCACCCTCATCAGAAAACCTCTGCACAAGGCCTGTGTGCGGGTGATGAGCTGTGCCAGCTTCTCATCCCTCATCTCCTCCAGGAGCCCCAGCAGCCCAGCTTTGAAGAACACCTTGGAGAGGGAATGTTGCAGCACACCACTGTCAGGCAGGGCAAAGCACAGGCCCAGAGGGAGTGAGGGAGTGGGGGGTTTGTACCTTGGTGTGTCCAAATTTGTACTGGGTGTGGTCCACATCGATTGACCCAAGGAGCTTCTCAGAAGCCTTCTTGCTATCGATGAACTGTCCCTCTGGGATGGCACTGGCATTAAGCACCTTGTATCTGTGGAATTAGAGGAAATGTGAAAGAAGACAATGCCAAGTCACAAGGTTATACTGTTTATTAAAACCAACATCAGCAGAATGAGGCTGAGCAAGTTGGAATTTCATCCCTTTGTTTAGAGACACCCTTATCTTGAAGTTCTAACCTGGTAACAAAATCAAGGAAACTTTTCCAGTCACAGGTGAAAAGAGGACACTGATCTCCAGTCACTTCAATCCATATCTTTTTTTACTTAAACTATGCTGTCGAAAATTGCTGCAGAGGAACATTGCCACTATGTGGGTAGGAGGAAAGCCTCGTCCCCTGAAACTTGCGGCTGATACAGTGACCAAAGAACTCTGAGAGAGTTTGTAATTCTTATGTGAGAACATATTACAACCACGTAACTGCTGTTATTAATCTTGTAATCAGTGCCTTGTGTCATTCTACTGTGCTTCTGTACTCAGAGACCCTGCAAAGCTCAGTTGTGTGACGGGCAGTGGTCGGTGAAGACACACGACACTCTTCATTTCATAGCTCTTACCTCTGTTTGAAGTCAGCGTAGAGGACTCTGCTGGGGAATCCTTTCCTGCAAATCCTGATCCCTTCCAGCACGCCGTTACAGCGCAGCTGGTGCAGCACCAGCTCGTGCTCCATGGCACCTGAGCAATGCAGAGCAGAGCACAAAGGAATGGCACAGATTCCAGTGCAGAGGGGAATGGATGTGCCAGAGCAAAGCCTCTTCCTACTTGAGCATCTTACCAGGTGTTTTAGTCTCATTGGGGATGATGCAGCGCACAAAATGGGGGTGAGTGCTCCGCAGATTGGTCATCAGCTTGTTCAGGTTCTCCTGTGGGTTCATCACTGAGTAAATATGTGTAAGAAAAAATGACCCTTTGTGTTGTTTGACCTTAGCATGAAAGGCCCATCAGTGGAGATGCTGCAAGTTATCAGCTGAGAATACCTCAATCAATAGCTCAATCCCCTCTGACTCTTAACATTAAACACCATCTTGTAGCATAAGAATCAATCCAATGAAGGATAGAAAGTGGGCACTTTTTTTGAGAAAATTTCTGTTTATTTTTATATTTAATGATGGTCTAAAGAGAAGTCATAAGTATTTGGAATCTCTTTTGATTGGTTGGTTGGTTGGGGTTTTTACCCTCTTTACTGTGTCTGAACCAGTTAAAAAACGCAGAATAATTCTTTGCATAAATGAAAAGATAAGGTGTTTACATACCCGGAAAAGAGCTGAGACAGTCTGGAAAGAAGAACCCTTCTTCTTGGCGCCTTTCTTGCCACCACCACCACCACTACTGGCCTCTGATAAAATGAAGATAATGAAGATAAAATCTACTGCTTTGGGGCTCAGTTGCTGTGCATCAAAGAGATGACATTTCAGAGAACTGACCTGCTTCTCCTCCAGCAGAAGCAAAGAGTAAGGCCAGGGTCTTCACAGATGATTTCTGGTACAACCCAATGACAGTTTCATTCAGAGGGTCCTTGTTCTTCTCCAGCCACCCAGTGATGTTGTAGTCCACTGTGCCAGCGTAGTGCACCAGGGAGAAGTGGGCCTCAGCCTTGCCTTTGCCAGGCTTGGGCTTCTGGAAGTTGTTGGACTTGCCCATGTGCTGGTCATAGAGCTTGTTCTTGAAAGAGGTGTCAGTTGCCTTGGGGAACATGCACTCCTCTTCCAGGATGGAGAAGATGCCCATGGGCTGGGGGAAACAGCAAAAAATAGCAGTGATAAAATACAGATCTACCTTCAGAAGGGGACTGCAGGGAGACAGAGGAAACTGAGAAATTGATGGAACTTTCGGATCAAAAATGGTTCAGATCTTTGTTAATTTTTTCAGGCTTCGTTCCAGACAAAATGTGAATTTGTGTCTGACTAATGCATTTCATGGCTGGTAGTGTCACAATAATCAAACAATATTTTCTGAGTAATTTTGAAACTGATGAATTGAAAGATGATTTGTTTATTACATTACTATTTTCACAAAATAATTTGTATAGTCGAAGGTGTCTTACTAAAATTGACCTTATTGCCACAGATCAACAGATCTTTCAGCTACATCCTCCTTTTTTTTTTTTTTCACGGTGTATCTGTCTTTCTGTTCCTATATAAGATGATGTTGCCCAAAAACAGTGTCTACTCTTAGTGATGTTTTTACTGATCCCTATTAAATCAGTACTTTTTTCTATACACACCTATTATTTTTCTTAGAAATTAAGTTTCAGAAATCACAGTATGAATACGGAAATCATGATATTGAAATTGTATCTAGATTCCTCAAAAGAGATCTTTCATCTTTGTAGTCTAGAAAACACACCTACAGAGAATCCTTGTCATCCAGTGATGTGTGATTACATTAATTCTTCTATTGCCATACAAGAAAAATTACGGTTAACTTTTTTGAAATGCATAGCAGTATAGTTAATGGTGACCTAAAAGTACTTAATTTGTAGCCTAATCACAAAGGTGCTTAGAACTTACTTCCTGAATACATGCAGTATTTGAAATAAAAAGGTACTTCAAATAGAAAGAACCAGGAACATAAATGGTTAATAATAGATAGGTTTATGAAGCATTAGAGCAAGAAAAATGAAGGCTAAAGAAAAATCCTGAAATTCTGTCACAAAGAAGGTAACTAAATTGTAAATGTAATCAACACACCTTCTCAATGAGCTCAATGCAGGCAGCCAGGTCCATCCCAAAGTCAATGAACTCCCACTCAATTCCCTCCTTCTTGTACTCCTCCTGCTCCAGCACGAACATGTGGTGGTTGAAGAACTGTTGCAGCTTCTCATTGGTGAAGTTGATGCACAGCTGCTCCAGGCTGTTGAACTGCCCAAAGACAATGCAAAGACAAGATTCACTCATTCTCCAGAGGAAGAACTGCCTGTATAGTTTTCTTCTTCAGACTCAGAAACCTACGCAGGGATGCCAAATTAACACAAATATTTTTTTAATGTAAAACATCTAATTAAGTATTTTTAAAGGTTTTTTATTTGGTTGGTGGGGTTTTATTCGCTTTGTTTTTTTTTCTTTGCTACTTGCATGATGTTTAAATATATTATTTATTTTTAAATCAAATTTCCAAATTGTTAGGTAGTCTTATACCTATCAAGGCACAATTTACATCACTATTTTTTCTCATATTGTGTGAATTTTCCCATTGCCCTAACAAAAAAGTTAGACATTGTCAGTGCTTGCCACTCCTGGCTTGGACTCAGATACATTTCACAAATATCTATAGAACTTCTCAGTTTCAATTAAAGCAGCTGATGTACTCTTCCTGTTGGAATCACCCTTTAGCTCTTAAGAAGCAAAGGATGTATATATATATTTTTTCCAAAGCCTTGACAAACTTTTGTGTGAGACCTAAGTCTACCTTTCTCTTCTTACATTCTGTAATATTGTACCTTGGGTATTTATGCATTGTTTGTAAGTGGATTTTTTTTAATATTAAGTTCAAATTGTTGAAAAACTGCAACATTTGTGCTAATTATATAAAATGCAGATGCTTCTTCCTTGTGTTTCACATAAAACTATTAAATGAAGATGTATTGAAGCTCACAGATTGAGCTGGAATAAAAACACTGAGATATAAAAGGAAGGAAAAGATTTCCAGAAAATAACAAATTTTCAAAAAAATGCAATACTAATTTGAAATTGCAAGTGAATGGAATGTTTGAAAAAAAAAAAACTAGAATAAGTGACCAGTTTCAGTTGATGCCTAACTGCCTTTTCAAGATTATTCTGTGATTTCAGTGTTCCTTACATCAAAGATCTCAAAGCCAGCAATGTCCAGCACACCAATGAAGTACTGCCTGGGCTGCTTCGTGTCCAGCTGTTGGTTGATGCGAACAACCATCCACAGGAACATCTTCTCATAGACAGCCTTTGCCAGGGCACCCACTGAATTGTACACCTAGAACAAAGAAGAATAGAGCAGAAGGAAAACAGTACACACAGTAAGACAGTAAATTAAGAAAGAGCTTCCCAGGCTGGTTGTTACCTGCTGCACCGTTTGGCCCTTGGTCACATACTCATTCCCCACCTTGACTCGGGGGTAGCAGAGGGCCTTGAGCAGGTCTGCTGAGTTTAGACCCATCAGGTAGGCAGCCTTGTCAGCAACTGATAACAGAGAGAGGGAGACAGTGACAGAGGAGAAGTGATAACTGAAAGTGGATCTCCTATAAGATGTAGCTGTAGGATTCAGCAGTGAAATTTTGTGATATCTTACAGGGAAATTTAGAATATTCTGGAAGCTGAGATCTATGTCTTTGTGAAAGTAAATTGGAGCAAAATACCTGAATACTGACTGCCAGCTGTGTAACTGGTTCTATTACTGAGAGTTCTAGATTTTGCTGTTACCTTCTGTACCATCAGGCTCTGCCTGCTCCTCTCGTTGTTTCTGCTTGAACTTCAGGTTCCCATAGTGCATGACTGCCCCTGTCAGCTTGTAGATGGCTGTTCTCTCATCAGCAGTGAAACCCAGGATGTCAATGGCACTCTGGCAACAGAACCAGACAAATAAACTTCTGGGCCATTAAAAGGAACTTTTACCACACCAATGTGCTCTGTGACACTCACATCTGTTGCCATCAGCTCCTCCTGGTCATTAATGCTGGCAACAGTGATCTCACCTTGACTCACAAACTGATAGTCATATGGGTTGGTGGTGATGAGGAGCATGTCTGTAAAGATGAATAGGATGTGAGAATGGAGATGAATGTTGAACACATTCAGATTTTATCAACCACTTTATAATACTTCCTACCAATTAGCTCTGGCTTCTTGTTGGACATGATCTGATAGAAGATGTGGTAGCTTCTTTCTGCCTTGAGCTGGAAAGTGACTCTGGACTTCTCCAGCAGATCTGGCAAGGATGGTAGGACAGAGTTAGGCCTGAAAAGGAACACTGAGGTGGAAGGGGAGGAAGGAATGGGATCAGATCAGAAGGTCTCTTACAAGTTTCAATGTCAGCAGAAGCCAGTTTGCCTGTGGCCCCAAAGTGGATTCTGATGAATTTGCCCTTTAGAGGGGAAAGAAAAAAAAAAGCATTTTTAAATTTCACTAAGATGTTCTCCACAGAAGACAGGCTTCAAACACAGTAGTTGTTTGGATTTTATTTCTTCTTTAAAAAAGCAAAACAGGACAAAAACAATTTCAGGAAACTCTCTCTACTGGCAATACTAGTGTAAAAATCTGAGCTTTATTACTCACTCTTATTTAATGGATAACTGTGAATACATAGGAACAAGAAAACCACAAGAAAGTCTTTTATTGGGTCATTAATGTTGCAATTCAAACAGATATAGTGAAGGCCATTTTTTAACCATAGTGCATGCTGTGAAGGTGGATTTTGGTGGTCTAAATGTTAATTTTTTTTTTTTTTTTTGGTCTTGGGGAAAACAAAAGTGAGCTGTTACTTTATGAGTTGTGGGGATAGATATTATAGATATTTAAGCATTTTTCAGTTATCCCCCTTTGTGTGCTGTATTGCACTTCCAAAGATATATTTTTAGTCAGAGAGTCTAGTTAATTTCTAGTTGTCAAAAATATGAGGAAAATATTAGCTCAATAGTCATCTGACTGTGGCACTTCATAAGTGACAGCATCAGTTCTGACATTCCAGTTCCCTTATAAATGACAAGTTTTGTCATTAGGAACAACTCACAAAGCGTGAGGAGTTGTCGTTCCTCACGGTCTTGGCGTTTCCAAAGGCCTCCAGCAGTGGGTTGGCGCTGATGATTTGATCCTCAAGTGTCCCCTAAAACAGAAATCTTCTTGTCATGATTTAGCTCCTGAATAAATTTGATAGTTTCAGGTTCCTACCCCTGCAGGGACCTCACCTGCATTTTGCCTGACGTCTGCTCCTCCTTCTTCTTGTCCCCGCTGGCTGCAATTGTTGCAAAGTACTGGATGACACGCTTTGTGTTCACAGTCTTCCCGGCCCCGGATTCTCCGCTGGCAGAGCAAGGAGAGAAGCAGAGAGCGTGTGGTCAGGCAGGAGGGGCCCTGGCCCTGGGCAGCCCCGCAGGGACCCGAGCAGGGGGTGTACGTACGTGATCAGGATCGACTGGTTCTCCCGATCTGCAGAAGAGGCAGAAAATACACACTTTATAAA
>NW_020955878.1:402997-419377 GCF_003031625.1 Empidonax traillii
GAAGCTGCTGCTGCCACTTACGTAGATCATCCAGGCTGCGTAACGCTCTTTGAGGTTGTACAGCACAGCGGGTTCGTGGAGGTGGGTCATCATGGCCATGTCCTCGATTTTGTCGTACTTGGGAGGGTTCATGGAGAAGATTTGATCTTCCTTCACAGTCAGGGTCTGTCAGAGGGCAGGAAGGGACATGAATGGATGTCAGTTAAGAATCCACAATGGGAAGGAAATGCTGTTTGTAAATCTTGCATTTTACTCACCTCTCCCCCTTCAGTCTTGACTGTGATCTTCCCTGTTTCCCTGCTCTGGATTGTCCCTTTCACAAAGGATTCCTTTGCATGTACCACAAATACGGATGTCTTGGCATCAAAAGGCTTGTTCTGGGCCTCGATTCTCTCCTTCTCTGACTTCCGCAGGTAAGGAGCTGCTGCTCCAAAAATGGCCATCTCGGCGTCTGACGACATGGCTGTGCTGTTTGGTGGAGCTTGTCAGCAGAGAACACTGTGGAAGAGCAGGTATGTTGCTCAAATAACCAACATTTTTTGTTGCCCCATGGTTTATTGGAATACTCAAAATGGAATAGAGTTTCTGATTTAGGAAGCATCTCAGGCAGTTCTTTGGTTCAGCTTCCTGTGCAATCAGGACAAATGTTGGATCCAGGTTCCAAGAGCCTTTTCCAGTGAAGTTTTTATTGTGTCCAAAAGTTGATATATCTCAGTCCCTCTGCATCCTAGGCTAATGTCTGATGACCCAGATGGTGATTTTTCCCTGATATTTACTACCTAATTAAAATATCTGTGGCTGAAACCCATGTCTTATTATCCCTCAGTCTTTCACTCTGCCCACCTGAGAAGACTCTGGCTCTTTCTACAGTATACCTACCTCCTTTTTGTTACAATAACAAGATAAGAATAAGATAAACACTTTTTAATTTCATCCCCACATTAGACAAACCTCACCCTTTCAGCTTCTCCACATACATCATTTTCTCCTACCAGTGTTGGAAGTTCTCCACTAGGTTCACTCCAGAATGTCACTGTCTTTCTTGACACCAGGAAACACAAACTGAACACAGTGCCCCAGATCTGGGAGCTGAGTGCAGGGAAAGAATTGCTCCCATTTACCTGATGGTTATGCTGTTCTTCTGACTGTCTAACCATGTGCTGTTGACCTTCATTCCTCCAAAGGCACACTCTGACATGCACCAGGATACAGGACCCTCTTCTGCAAAGTTGTTTTCCAGACAAATGAAAGTCAAGGTATCCTGTTTATGGGGCTATTCTTTCTTACATGCGGGAATTTGCCTTTTCTAAAATTTGTGAAGTTCTTGTTGGCTCCAGGATGAAGTCTTTTGGGGACTTTCTCCAGGATAACATTGCTCTGTAGCATATTCACAACTCCCTTTGTTTATTGCCATCTACCCACTTCCTGAGGATGCATTCCGTGTATCATTTGAGCTGCTAGTGGTGATGATAGATATCAAGTTCCAGCACTGAAATCTGTCTAGTACTGGTGTGCTCTATAATGTGATTCAAATTTTGGAAGGTGCCAACAGAAAGATTTGTGTTTATTTTTACCTTTCTAGACATCTACATAACTTTGGGAAATGGCTAAGTCACTTACACCTTGTCAAGCTGAGCAGGACAACTTTTGAATTCGAGGACCCCCAATTTCTCCTCAAAAATACCTCTTTCCAGTTAGATTGATGGGCCCCAGAAGATTGGAGAGTTCAGCAGAAAAATTTTAAATGAAAGCATTTGTGGAGGAGTGCTGCTAGGATTGAATGCAATAGCAATAGAGCAATTGCAATTTTGTAAGCTCAAAGCTTTAAATAAAGCTGTGAATGTTTTGTGTCCTCTTGCAATTAAATATTAAGTGCTGGGTTCCAAATTAGAACTGAAGCGTCAGTGAGGCCCAATGCACAGGAAGAGAACATTCACACCACTAAACCATAAAAATATTAAAAGCCATGCTTGCATTTATACAAAAGAGATAAGTGAGTCCAGAAAGTGGTCTGAGGACTATCTAGTGCATAATGTCTTTTGCTGATGCTCTGAATCATTTGCCAGAGTTGTTTGCTTCTCATACATTCTCATACATTTAAACTGCTTGGCATCGCAGCATCAGTCTTTGAAATTTTTTAAAATGGTTGTGACTATAAAGCGTGGGTAGATGCATAAAATCAGTTTCCTGTTGTTGAAACTATCTGTGAATGCTGGATGTGCTGTCAGCTGTTCCACTCTGTGCCAGCTGGACCCCCTTTGCTTATCAGTTTATGTCCTTTAGATGTGTATCGTTAGAGATACACACAAATTTGTTTCTGGGTTTAAATGGAGATATACACAGGCCCAAATTAGAAATAATCCTGTCTGTGGACAATAGAACTGTTTCAAAGATCTTTGAAAGTCAGACTGGAAATTTGTTCTGTGTGAACAAAATAAGACTTCCACCTATCCCCCCCCGTTCCATTGTCCAAAATGTAATTGTTTAAATTGTAGTTTACTTTCTATTTGATTTCATGCTTAAATTTTACTGTGGCACTCACCTTAACTCAACTTCAATGATATTTCCTTGGCAAAGGTACAAATCTATTGCAAGTGACAACTCTGGGAAGTAGTGTGTGAGCAAATATAAGGACAGATAATACGCTACATTAAAATACTGCATGACCAATTATTTCTTTGTATGTTAATTGTGAAAATAACTACAGGCAAATCTAGAAATCTTGGTTTAAGAATTTATAAATCAAAGCTCGATATCTAAATGCAATACTGGATTTCTAAAGAAATACCACATGTCCAGAAATAGAAAGTATCTGAAATCCTAGGAAGTTGGACAAACAGGCAGATGGCATGTTGTAAGTTTTAGTTATCTAAATAACCAAAATGTTAACAAACATTTGCAGAAGTTCTAGTAATATGCAGAACCTCTAGTTTACTCCATTTTGTTTCATAGGAATAGGAGAAGTACATCCCCCTTCTTTTTTGTGTGTTTGGTTAGTTGGTTAGTTATTTTTGCATTTTTACCGATTTTCCTACTAGGAGGCTCACATGCAGATTATAACATAACCCTGCAGTATCATCTGAGAAGTATTTTCATTTACATTTTTTGGCCACTTTTATATACAGTAATACATATAATTTGTTACAAGTCTGTAAGATTTTGTTGTAGTCTGTTCTATTTGCTGCTCTATCTGTCTGGACTTCATGCCAGAACAGATCATTTACCTCACTGTTCCATAATTAAACATGAGGAATCCCCAAGAAGCATTTCCTGACATGACAGCAGTGGCTAGTGGCTTCAAGCACAGCCACTTTGGAAACTTTGCTTCAAGCACAGCCACTTTGCTTGCCATGAGCAGCCTCCCCAACCATCAGCATGTTTCAATTCCCATAAGGGAGCAGTGGCCAAGAACATATGGGCATATAGCAATTGCCTACAAAATTTGGTAGAAATTTGTCACTACGAAGAACTCTTCTACAGAAATCTTCAACCTTTTCCTCTGTCCCTTAAGTGTGAGTAAATTAGGTTCTTACCTCTTATGCTATGAGAAGAACCTTGCAGGCTGGAAGATGATTAATGCTGTAAAACAGAAATGGCAGATTCCTCATTACTGCTGCACAGAATTCCACAGGCAGGTTGCAAAGTGAAAATAACCAACATGCTTTATCTTTCAGGTGCCAAATCCTTGCAGGTACAGATACAGGACAGCAGGGCTGAAGTGGGACATCGACTGCAGGGACGCTGTCCCTTTCTGCCACCCACAGACGTGCACTTACCATGAAGTTTTCTCTGGAGACAGGAGAGCACAATTTCAAGAACTCTTTTATAGAGCCTGGGCAGCGCATGCTGCAGATGCCTCCTCTGTCTTTGGGCAAAGCATTTTTGGCAAACCTTGTTTTTGGCAAAGCATTGTCTGGCAAACTGAATGAACTGAAAACTGGAAAGTGATGTTACTGGATATAATTAGAAAATTTTGGTCTCTTACTAGCTATGTGAAAAAATCTCCTATAAATAATATGAGAAGATTCCTATGACAGGACATACAGCTAATGATGACTAGAGGAATGAGGGTAACCACTAGTAACTGTAAGCCAGAGATGTTCCATGAATCTGAGCTAAGGGAGCAGGGACAACCATTCACTGGGCAAGCACAGTGACATTTGGGTTCATACCTTAACTTTTTCTGAGGCCAACCTAAATCTGATGACAGTTGTCCTTTCACAGAGCTCTCTACTTACAGATCTTGGATGTGATATGTGGATTTCACTGTTGTCTGTGCTGCTGAACTCAATCAAATTATCAAACACTACTCTGTTTCACTTTGTTCAGTAACACAGCACAGTATGTCAGAGAGAATAAATACCTTGAACCATTCTAAGTGCTCTTTACATTGTATTCCATCTTTGGATATAAATATAAAATAACATTCATTTGTGTATCTTCCAATATTCTGGAAATCCAGAGTTCAGAGATTCATAGGAGGACCCATAACTGTGTTCAAGAGTCTTTGCTAGATTGTTGTTCCTTTGATTTAATCAAAAGTGTTTATACCAATGCAGCCGGTCTGCTTAAGTTTCAGAGTCCACTATTCCATTTGCTATTTCCTTTGACATTACACAGAGCTCCTATTCATGGAATAGTGCCTGGTGGGGGCTGTCATGACTGCTGAGCAGTTTGGCCAGTCATGTCTTGTGACACTGGAATGGTGTTGTCCAGTCCACCAGATGTGTCATAAACCAGTTGGAGCTTTGAATGTTGATCTGATGGAGGGCAGGAAGACTCTGCAGAGGGCTCTGGACAGGCTAGATCAGTGGGCTGAGGCCAACATTGTGAGGTTCAATACGGTCAAGTGCCAGGTCTGCCCTTAGGTCCATGGAGCGCTCCAGGCTGGTGGCAGAAGGACTGGAAAGCTGCTGGTGGGAAAGGAGCTGGGGGTGCTGGTTGACATGAGCCAGCGTGTGCCCAGGTGGGCATGAAGGCCAATGGCATCCTGGCTTGTACCAGCCACAGTGTGGCCAACAGGATCAGAGCAGTGACAATCCCTTTGCTGGGCACTGTTGAGGCACCTCCAGTCCTGGGGTCAGTTTTGGGTCCCTCATGGCAAGAAAGGCATTGAGGGGCTGGAGCATGTCCAGAGAAGGGAATGGAACTGGGAAGGGTCTGGAGCACCAGAAGCAGCTGAGGGAGCTGGGGGGGCTCAGCCTGCAGAAAAGGAGGCTCAGCGGGGACTTTCTCTCTATATATAACTACAGGAGGAATTTGCTCCTCTCCCAGGAAACAAGTGACAGGTCAAGAGCAAACTGTTTCAGGTTGAACCAGGAGAGGTTTAAACTGAATATTAGGAAAAATTTTGTCCTGGGAAGGGGTTATCAAGCCCTGGAAGAGGCTGCCCAAAGAAGTGGTAAAGTCACCATCCCTGGAGGTGTTCAAAAAACTTGTGAATATGGCACTTGGAGGGCACAGTTTAGTAGTAAACATGGCAGTGGTGCTGGGTTGAGGGTTGCACTTGGTCATCTTAAAGATCTTTTCCAAACTTTAGCATTCTATGAAACAGTATGGGTAAGATGGGTTACTATTACTAGTGTTCTGAGGTTCAAGCTACCTGGAACTGCTTCTTTGCAAGCAAAGGGAAATCCTTTAGGGGTGGCCTTGAAAGCTACAGAGAAAGTACAAATATCTCCAGGGGAGTAATCGCCTCACCAGGGACCTTCTGCTGCATGATGAATGCACCCTTTCTCCTACCAGTGCTATATGCTGCCATCAGCATTTACTCCCTATATCACACCCTAATCATGTATCCACTCTACACAGGAATAGTTTTGCCTTAGGTTTTCCTGCCTTGCAACCTCTTTACCCCCCTCAGAATATTATAGCTGACACTATTTTGGTTAAATGAACCCTATACCCCACATTTCTACTTTGTCTTGCTATGTCAAGCCCAAGGAGTTCTCTCTACCTGTAACATGTCATTTCTTCATAAAGTGTAACTCTAATATTTTGTTTCATGCTATGCAAGTGCAGGTTCCTGTCTTTTCTCTGACATTTTGCAGAAGTTCAGAAATCCCAAAGGCCTCTTATGTAAAGGACTTTTGTTAGCTGTGCTTGAAAAAGTGATTATGGCTTTCTCATCTTTGCCTGGGAAGACTCAGTCAGATTGCTGAGCGTGGAGCTGCCATAGGTGCTGTCTGTCCCTGTCAGTCACTGTTTATGTCCCTGTCATGGTTTAACCCCAGCGAGCAGCCAAGCCCCACGCAGCCGCTCACACACTCACCCCCAGTGGGATCAGGGAAGGGTAAAAGGTTGAAAAATTGTGTGTATAAAACTGTTTAACAGGGAAAGGAAAAGCTGTGCACGCAAACAGAGCAAACCAAAGAGTGAATTCACTGCTTCCCATGGGCAGCAGACATTCAACCATTTCCAGGAGAGCCGGGCCCCATCACATGTAACAATCACTCTGGAGGACAAATGCCATCACTCCAAATGTTCCCCCCTTTTTTTCCCAGTTTTTCTCCTGAGCATGATGTCATATGGTCTGGAATACCCCTTTGGTCAGTCGGAGTCACCTATCCCGGCTGTGACCTGTCCCAGTCTCCCACACAGCCCCAGCCCCTCTCCAGTGTGGCAGTACAAAAAGCAGAAAAGACCTTGGCTCTGTGTAAGTTCTGCTCAATAATAACAAAAATATCCCTATATTATCCACCCTGTGTTCAGCATAAACTCAAAACACAGCCTCATTCCAGCCACTGTGAAGAAAATTAACCCCTTCCAAAACCACCATTGGATAAACTTAGGTATTAGTAAGATAACTGTGACAGTCTACTGAGAAAGTGGAACAGCTTATGTCTGAGGAAAAAAGGAGATTTTGTTCTCCCTGATCTTCTCCCTGCTCTTCATTTTTGTTCAGTCCTGGAAAGGGAGGAGTTGGAGGGCAGTGAGGTGTCCCACTGTGCACCGATACAATTTGCCATTTCAGCACACCTCACCTTGAGGAAGTGTTTCTTTGGGTTCAGCTGGAGTCAGAGAAGTTGAAAGGTTAATTTGTGACACCTCCCACTGACACAGCAAGCGTTTAGGGTTTTTTGCCTAAACTTACTGAAAAAGTAGAAAGGTCTAACATTTATCACTTGAAACTGATTCATTCATTTGAGCCATGTTTCCTTTCATCTTGCAGTTCTGTTGAGTTGTTAAATGTTTGGGAGGATCTGCACTGAAGTGTAACTACCACTGTTTTTTCATGTTTCCTCATTTGCATAATTCAGTTGGGTACAATGGAACAGTACTGGGGCAGCACTGACTTACCTCATTTATAAAATGCCCCTGGGAAAAGGGTGTCTAAAGAGTGCATCAGCCCTTTCTTACGGAAAATATCTAATGACACAAGCTTTGAAGTAAAAAGAAAAATAAGTGGTTCCTGTCAAATGGCAGACCTTGCCATTCCCAGGCCTTCCTCCTCTTTATTTTTCTGCCATTCCTGTTTCCGTATATCTCTGTAGGGCTGGATTCTACTGGAAGAAAAACACAGCCCAGCTGAAAGAGAAGAGGCAAAGTCATGTATGGAAACAAACTGATCTGCTCAGAGATACAGCTTGGGCAAAGCACTGGAGTGCTGATATTCCCCATGGGGAAAAGGGAACTCAGGCATCCTGAAAACAGATCCTTCATGAGAAGATCACAGAATGACAGAGCCTGGTCCAAGCCCTCTCCATGAGCAGGGCCACCTAGAGCTACTTGACACCTAGAGCCAGATCAGGCAGCTGCCTCACCTTCTCCCACAGCTTGTAATCCAGCTGCTTCTCACCCCTGTTCTATGATTATTGAAAAGAGTCTGAGAGTAAGGGGCCATATTTCTGTGCAGATTGAATTGTGCAAGGAAGTGGAAATGTCTCAAGAGTGCTTATCTCTGATCCCTTGACACTCCCCTTGGCACACTGAGTCCTAGTGCTTGTTCATACTATAGGAATGTGATGAGGGACACATTTGGTGCAGGTTTCTCAGTGTGCAGCTGCAGAGGATCTGCAGGTTGAGCTCTGGGGGGAAGGAGCCCGAGGCAAGAGGATGTGAACTGCTGACAAATGCTGACCAAAGGGGCAGGGAGCTGTGGCCCAGCCAGGTGAGGGACCCTCAGAGGCACAGCAAGAGCTGACAGCCCCCGGACTTTCCCATGCTTAAACTGTGAGGGCAAAAACGCAGGGGTTTCTTTGTTTGGGGTCCCTCCTCAAAGGCACCAGCTCAAGCCATTATTTTGTTACTGCACCGTGAGTAAATTATTTTGAGGATCAGGATGTGTGAGACTGCTCTGGGAAACCTGGGGTGGAGCTGATGAGTCCTGACTCTGTGTGTGGGGAGCAGCTGCGCAGGGGCCTCGCAGCTCAGATGGAGTGTGACTGACAGAGGAGCTCCTGGAGGGTCGGACAGGGAAGTTTCCCCAACAAAGAAACGTGAGAATATCTGTTTCAAGATCTTCCTAGCCCAGGATCTTGTCTCTGACACTTACCAAGAAGAGATTCTCAGAATATGTGAAAATAAGTATGTAGTGATCTTGCTGAGAACGCTCCCACACAGCCTTTCTGATGTGTTGCTAAGAGGTTTTCTGAGTCAGTGACAGTGTCTTTGTTTTTACATCTAAACCCAATTTTTATACTATGAATTTGTCTGTTTCCTGGCACTGGACAGCTGTATACCAGAAGAACACATACATCACTTTGGTGTAAAACCTACTGTATTCCATAGCAAAAGTTCTGTTTTGTGACCTGGTTAAAAATAGGGGAAAAAAAAGAAAATCACAGTTTCACAGTTTCAGCACAGGAATGGAGATTTGACTGAGATGTAGACATGGGGCTATACATAGTATCTTTATTTTTCTAAAGTTCTCTGAAGAGCCAGTGGTTCTCGACACTTTTAAAAGGCTCTGCCTCTACAGGGGCAATGCACACAAGGTCTTCAGCCACCCTTGGAACTGGAGGTCTGATCAATAGTGCCTCAGAAGTCATGTAATGGAATTGTCTCTATGCTTGTTTAAACCTAGCTCACAAAGTTATCTCTGCAAGTCTGAGCTCTACAGAGATGTCTTAAATAAAAAAAAAAAAAAAAAAAAAAAAAAAAAAAAAAAAAAAAAAAAAAAAAAAAAAAAAAAAAAAAAAAAAAAAAAAAAAAAAAAAAAAAAAAAAAAAAAAAAAAAAAAAAAAAAAAAAAAAAAAAAAAAGAGAGCAGGTATTGCTAATTGAGAGCCATAACTGAGCTTCCTGCTCTCAATGACAGAAATAAAACATAAAGAATAAGGTTACAGATGAGATGAAAAATAGTAATTATGTTAGGGCAAAAATGCTTGAGATTGGTCATAAATATAATCATGACAGATTCAGAGAACTCAACACTGAGAATGTATTTGCAAAAAAAAAAAAAAAAAAGGAAAAGGTAATGTTAAGAAATGGAGATTCCCAGGCAGGGGCACACTGCCTCCAGCTTGAAATGAGGACACGTAAAAACTGTGTGTTAATTTTTTGAGTCAATTTGGCTGCAATCTCTGGGTAAGGAAGTAGGCATTTTTTTCTATTTTGAGGAACTGGGATGTTGCAATCACCATACCTGAAGAGTATTCTGGCATAAATAAGGTACAAATCACTTCCTAGAAGTAAAATTGTGATTTTCCTGAAATATGTTTCTACTGAAGGCGAAAATGAGAGTGGAGATGATAACTGGAACCATGTGAGCTGTGTGATAATGGAGTAAATACTACTCTCCTCTATAAATTCTGAAATAAGATAAGAACTCGTTAGCAGCAGTGCCTGAGAAAGAGTTCAGAGCATCAGAGGAAGTCACAGGAGTGCTTGTAGGCTTCACCAAGAGGCAAGATGATGCTGGATGCTGACATGGTACTGGCACGGTATAAGACCCTGATGACACCTGCTCCGAAACACTCTGTACAATCTCAGCCAAATCTACTGGAGACACAAGATATTCTTGAGCCTCAAAGTGACCTGATACAGGAGCTGCTCACTAAACCTCTGCTCTGCTCTGGACTTGAGGCAACGTGCTGCAGTCACTATATCTGCCACACACGTGTGCTACCCTCCTTGCTCCTGCCTCTGATGCGATGCTTTCCTGGCCCTCAGCACCCCCAAAGGCAGCAGAACATGTTTCAGGCCTGCCATCAGTCACAGTCATTCACCTCCCCTCTCCGTGATGTGCCAGCCTAATGCACTTCCTCCAGATCTGCTCCTTGCTTCTGGCCTTGGGCAGCACCCCAGGGGCACTGGTGAGCCACACATTTGCTTTTAGGTGGAACAGATCCCTGCAAATCCAGCCTATTGGGTGTTGCCTCCCCAGGCTCTGTCTCAGGCACTTCACATGGATGACTTCCCAAATTTGAAACCAACGTCAGCCTGGAGCCAATCCCACCTGGAGCCAGGATTACCTGGAGCCAACATTACCTGAAGATAGCATTACCTGGAGCCAATCTCACCTGGAGCCAGTCTCACCTGGAGCCAGTCTCACCTTGAACCAGTCCCACCTGGAGCCAGTCTCACCTGGAGCCAGGATTGCCTGGAGCCAGTCCCACCTGGAGCCAGTCTCACCTGCAGCCAGTCTCACCTGCAGCCAGTCTCACCTGCAGCCAGTCTCACCTGGAGCCAGTCTCACCTGCAGCCAGTCTCACCTGCAGCCAGTCTCACTGAGCCCAGCCTGAGCTGCTTTGCCCAGACAAGGAGAGGCCCCAGCCAGCCCTGGCTCCAGCAGCTTTCCACCCACTCCATGAATACTTTGCCTCCCAGGTGTGTGCTCTGCCCAGAGCCACAAGCAGGGGGCCAGGACATCCCTCTGTTTGCACTGGCAGCAGCCAAAACCAGGCAGTGCCAGTCCAAAAAGAGGGGTGTCCTGGCTCCAGAGCAGCAGGCCCTGGGCTCCAGTGTATAGCAGTGCCTGCACACACCTTCTACATCAGCTACTGCCTTAAACCAAATGCCCTCCCATCTCTCCTGCTACTTGCACTGACACCTTACAGTGTGTGAAAACACATCTTAATTTCACTCAGAAATTTACACTTTACTGTGGTTTTCACTTTGACTGCTCGTTCTCTTCATGTGGACCAGAGAAAAGTTGCAAAGGAACATATCTGGCTCCCCTGTGCCAAAGACTTTTACCATTATGCCTTCTGATGACATAATGGGCTGGACACTTTGATTACAAATGCACTGTTCTCATTTGTTTCTCTCTTTTATTTTGATCTATTTGCTTTTCATCAAGCTTCCACCCTGCCAGCTCTGAGCAATTATTACGTATGGCTCATAGAGGAAAGAAATAGGGAGGTGGTGCTTTCCCAGCCAGGTCAGCCAGAGAAACTTGCCAAGCATGCTTGTCATTCACGTGTCGTCCAGACGCTGCCAGAATATTTTGAGCTGGCAGGCTGGCTGTCCGGTGGGAAGCACTTCTTTCCCCGCCTGCCAGTGCTCAATACCTGACTGTTTTCCACTTCAACAGCAGTTTCCCTGCTGGATTTGTTCCAGATCTTGGCTGTTCTGGTTCAGCTAGATCAGGAATGCCACAGCTCCTTTTCCTGGACAGTTTTATCTGAAGAAGATATCTTGGCCTGCCTTTGACAAACTGCCTTTCATTCACTTTTCCTTGTAGTGTGGACCCTGTTGCAGTGTTAGCTCCTGCTGAAGGAAGTTCTCCCCAGCTTGTCCTCTGGCCCCACTGAATGTTGAACTCTGGCCTGGTCACTGTAATGGCCACAATAAGTCCCAACAGGAGCAGTGCATCACAGACACTCCAGAAAGGGGAGATTTCACTAGGCAGGGCACTGAAATCTCGGGATTCACAGAGGCACTGAAGGCTGGAATGACTTCAGTGATGGTGTGAGAATCTTCTCCAGCCTACTGAGAATTCCTTGCCATTCTGGATCATTTAGTCAGTCCACATTTGAACCAGAATGTGGTTCAGACAGAAGGAAACTTTGGCTCTTTTACCTACAGGCAGGCAGAGAGGGCACTACTACAGAAAGAAACTGCCTTTGTGTTATCATGAAAGCATACTTATATTTTTGATAAAGGGTTTTCACTACATGAGCCTGAGTCTTGGACTTCCTAAATGTAACTCCCAGCTCAGAGAAAACTCCACAGAGTAGAATGTGATTAATCTTAAAGGTTGTCAGGGATTGGTGGGCAGTAATTTTCTGATGGGAAGCTGATATCTTGTATGGTGGAGACGTGAAGTTGTTTAATGTGGATGTGTCCTGAAGGAAGAAGAATGTTTAAGGATGCCCTGGGTGGGGTAAGCACTTCTCAGTATCACACCTCAGTGCGTTGTTCTTTGTAGTCTAAGGTTTGTTCTTGCCTGAGCCCTGTACTTGCATACTCTGCATTATCAGGTGTCTCCCATTCTTGGAGCCAAGATCATTAATAGAAGGGGTAGGAAGTGTCAGACAGGACAAGTGTCTAACAATACCTGTAGCATCATATCCCATTGTTTAATCCCTTTCTTCAATACCTCACCTACTGGTGTATGGGCCCCAAGCCAGCAAGGTTGGTAAGAACTCCCTAGGACCTTCTCACAAAAGGAATGTGCAACCTTGGCCTGTTCTGCCTTGCTGAGGGGGTGATGCCAGTTTTGGTAACTCCATATGAGTGGGAAGGAGGGGATGTGTGCTGTCACCACACACGTTGTGGCCCTTGGCAACTGCAGAGGCTGCAGAGGCTCTTGACAGGAGTGTCCTGGGAGCAGAGTGGGGCCACAGGCTGGCACAGACACCCCGCTGTGTCTCCCAGAGGCGCTGCACTTTGACACTGTGAACTGTCACACAGGGAGCAGTTTTATGTGTAACAAATAGCACGGGGAAATTTATGTGCTGTTCCCTGGTGTAGCAGCTGTCAAAGAAATGCAGAAAGGCCTGATGGTGTTACTAACATGGTAAGAAAGTTTATCGGCTGCTGGTTGCTTTATATCTATGTGACAAAACCTATTTATCCTTTCCTTCTCTGCACAGCTGTTGATTTTATAGATGTCTGTCACACCCTCAGTCATCTCTTCTTCCATCTGAAGAGGTACTTGTATGAGGGCAGTTGTCTTCTGATATTACTTGAGCTCTTTCTCTGCACCCTTTAATAGTCTGATTACTAAAACTAAATTCATTGTTCAAGCTTTGGGCACATGAAGGAATTATACCATCACATATTCTAATATTTCATCAGTGACTTCCATAAAAATCCTCTATTCCATCTGTATTGTCAATCTGCTTTTTGAGCTGTGAATTCAGAAAACCTTTATAAATATACTGAGATCTTTCTCATGGAAAAACAAAAGTTTTGGGATGTATAGAAATTATTATCTTATAAATCTTAAATACCACTAGCCTAAATTCAGCTGACCTGTTAGACAATCATCCAATTATTCTGTGTCATGATATTCCTTGCAATTTTAGTGTCACATGCAAGTCATTTTCTTAAGTCCTTTTTTCCCAGGCCATTATGTATGTTGAACTACACAGGTCCTAACTAAATCTCTGTGGGACTCTGCTAATGACTTCTCACCTCATCTCAGCATTTATTTCCATAATTCATGTTGTGTCTTCCATTTAAAAGGTAAATATTTCTTTCCAGTCAACTGACAACTTTTACCCATTTTATGAAGGAGCATCTGTACACTTTCCAAAATCTCATCATACTGTATTGGTCGGGCCATTCTTTTCCATGTCCCTGTGTATTCTTTTGTAGTCAAATGCATTGTGAGACATGGCTTTCACGTTCAAATTCTGTTCTTATTCTGGTTTCTACCAATTTGTCTTACACAGACATCAGACAGATGTATCTACTTCCCCACAATCAAAAAAGTTTTAGAAGTTCAGTAACACAGGTACAACATTTTATTTTGTTGCTACTCAACATGATTTAAATAACAGGTCAGTTTTACAAAAAAAAATTAAAAAAATAATATTTCTGTGTATATAAAATTTGATGCAGATTTGTTACTGTTCAATATTTTCTCCTATAACATGAAGTATTCAGTGAAGAAGTTAAATTAGGAGAGTTCCTTGCATTTTTCTTTATTAACAGATGTTCTTTCTGGAAACTTCCTCCCTTCTGAAGTAGAAAGCAGCACAAATTATTTAGATTTTCTGCTTATTTTCTTCTAGTGCTGTTTTCATACTTCAATTGTTAGTGTTTCTCTCACACAGGCCTTCTGCTCACAGAATGCTTATAATAGACATATAAACCACAGAATTACAGAATCATAGAATGCTAAGGGTCTAAAGGGACCTTAAAGATCACCTAGTCCCAAATCCGTGCTGCCAGGGGCAGGGACACCTCGCACTAGATCAGGTTGCTCAAGGCCTTACCCAAGCTGGCCTTGAACACTGACAAGGTTGGGGCATCCACAACCTGCCTGAGCAACTGGTTCCAGTGGTATGCAGACATATATACAGACATACATAGACATATATTGGTACTTGAGACAAGACCACTTTTAGAACCTTTTCTCACACTGCAATGGGTTAGTCCCAATGATGCAGCTAAGGGGATCACTCTCCAGTGATACTTTTTGTCCCTTTCAAGGTTAATATTGAAGCTGTCAGAAATATTTGTGCTAAACACTCAAAGGAGCAGATACGTATCTGCTGTGCAATAAACTGCATTGAGGAGTTCACAGATAGCTCAGACAAACACAGCAATATTCCCATTTGAGTTTCGAGTTCTTTGACTTATCTGATACACCAGATATTTATTTAAAAATCATTCCCCCTGGGATTTGCAGCTTGGCAGTGTTGTTGTTCCTCCCAGTTCCTCTCAGCCACACTCTCAGTATGAGCAGGGCATGCTGGAGGCATCAGTGCACCCTGTGGACTCTGATTAACTGTCTGACATGGAATATTCAGGCTCTGTGATAGCAGCATTTCTGCTGCCCTCTATGTAAAACGAGAGCTCCAAGGAGTGTTAACACATGCTGAAAAGAAATGCTGATGCTCTAATCTGCTAGAGCAAAACTTCTCATCCTTACCCTTCTGTTAAGACATAGCTGGGTACTGGACCATGGCAATGGTAAGGACATACTTTGCTTATAAAAATCAATGAGATTTAGATCAGACTGAAGTAAAGTGTTATTTCTTGCAGGCTGTTTGTCTGTCATACTTCGGCTGACATGATGTTGCCTGGCAAAGAAATGTGTTTTGGAAACATATTAGGCATGGTTAATGGAGAAATCTGTGCTGGTCCAGGGAGAAAAAAGTAGCGGGAAACATGAACTGATCTCTGGAAGAAAGTTACTAATAATCATTAGTGAGGGACTTGAGTGCATCCTCTGGGATGAAAAGCAGCTCAGGATGTTCAATACACGGGCTATGAGAAATGTGAGCTAAACCCCCAAATCCATGGATCTACAGCACAAGCCCCAGGACAGTACTGTTGGTGAAATTTGGGAGGCAGGTGTGTTTTTTTGTTTGTTTTGGGTTTTGTTTGTTTTGGTTTCTGTTTTGGTTTGGTTTTTGTATTTTTTTGGTGTGAATGTGTGGCTTTTCTCTCTTTAAGTCCTGTCCCTCTGTTCTTAGCGGTTGCTGTGCTTGCAACCTTGCTTCAGTTCACCAAAATCAAAGTATTCACCTCTCCTGGTACGGAATGTTGAAAGTTACGTTTCTGTAAAGGTGATGCTGTTCTTTTCCAATGGGGATTCCAAGTGGCTTCCTGAAAAGCTGCAGTGAGAGGTAATCTGCAGTTAAGGGGAAGGTGTCATTTTACTGGCAGAGGAAGGTAGAAACTGTGACCTGGGATGTTGGGATAAACAGTTCTGGAAAGTGCATCACAGTTATCTAATCATCATCCTCCTACCAGAACATCAAACATGAGAGGATAACATCTGAGCATTGTTTTAAAAGAAATGAGGGTGATACAGAGGATACTTTTTTCACCACACACTATAGCTTCTGTGAAATAGAAGATTAGTAGGGTGGAAAGACTGACAATGGGAAGAATAATGTCTGGAAATGTCTGTGATGTTGGAAAGCAAAGCAGAAATGACAGAAATCAGTGTTCAAAGTTTAGTATTAGAAAGAGAAAGCAACCAGCTTGTAGTGAGAGAAGAGAGACAAAATGTATGTCAGAGTTAGCAGTTTGTAAAACAGAATCTCATGAAGACCTTGCTGTGCTTTTACGCTCTTTGCTCTCCAATGAGTGTCCCACACTCTACCTGCCCTTCCAGTCCCCACCAGCACTTCTGCTGTCCCAAGGCAGCCCTAGTTCAGTGTTTTCAGCCATTTCTTTTAACACCACTGCTCACCAGGACTTGGGGTGTGAGGATGCACCAGACACAACCTGCCTGCCCCTGCTGTAGTGCCAGGACAAAGCAGAGATTCAGAGAACAAATCTGTTTCTCGAGGCACTCTCTGACCCAGCAAGA
>NW_020955878.1:419770-424249 GCF_003031625.1 Empidonax traillii
CTGTAGGGCAATGGGTGTGAAATGGGTGGGTGGACAGTGGGTTCACAAGAGCAGGGAGGATTCCCCTTCTGCAGAGTGTAGGTACAGCTGCTACAGTCTCTCCCAAGTGAGTACCCTGCATCCCTTTGTTCTTCTTATCACACCTCTGGCCAATGCAGCCACTGTTCAGCCCTGGGAACAGCAGCTACTCACACTGTGACCCAGGCACTTGAAGAGGAATGATGTTGTAACTTGCAAACACCTTCTCAGATGATCAGAAGCAACAGAGTTGAAGTCCAGGGTCAGGTACCAACAGTCCAATGATGTTAAATTAATTGCTCTGTTCCTTTCTCTTTTTATTTTTTCCTTCCTTCCATCTCCAGTTTCTGTCTCTTCCTCTCCTCTCCTTCATCAAGTTCCTTGCTCCCCACCTCAATTTCTTTCTTTTTAGTCTTGCTTTCATTTTAATCTTTCTTCATCTCTTCCTCCCTTCCCCTCTTTTTCGGCATTTCATTCTCTTTCTCAGTTTCTTTCTCTCACTTGCTCCTGACCCCCCTCATCCTCTTCTCTCCTCTCTCTCCCTCGTTTGTGTCTCTGTTCCTTTCTCTCTTTTGCTCTCTGGTCCCCTAGTTTTCTGTCATTGGGAGGAAAGCCCTTTGTGGTCAAGGCACTGTTGGTGTGGCCTGAGGGCATGGTGAGTACTTGGAGAACTGGAAAGCTGGATGTGGCATTATCAGCTCAGCTGGTCAGAGCATGATGATGGTTAACCCCCAGTTGTGGGTTTGATCCCTGTACAGGCCATTCATTTAAGAGTTGGACTTGATGATCCTTGGGTCCCTCCCAACTCAGAATATTCTTGATTATTGTAAGGAACTTCTTTCTTAAGGTCGGAAACACTTTCTCCACGTTTCAGTGCCTCCTATCTTTCAGGGCCAAGCTGTTTATGGTCAGAGAACTCCACAGTCCACACGAGGCAGCAGCTTTAGTGGAGCTCATCAGCTGCATCTATTTTAAACCTTCTCTTAGAGATGGTCCTTTATGCCTGCAATGGGCCCATGTTTTTCCCAAGATCAGTTACCTGTGCATCAGCACATTTCAGGTCACAAGCAGCCTGACTCCAGAAATAGTGTGTTGATGCAAAATGACTCCTGCTCTCCAGATAAGGCAGCAAATCACAAAGTGAGGAGAAACTGCTTTTCCTTAACCCTCCCTTTATATTCCACTCTGATTCCAAAAAGTGCTTAGCCAAGCTTTCCAGGATGGCTGGTGGCAAGGCCAGGTCAGCCCAGTGCAGTGTGTGGGACTTCTAAGCGTTTCCCACTCATGCAGTTTGAAGTAGAGAATTGGCCCACGGTGCTGTCATTTAAGGAACCTGCAATGTTACCTTTCATCATTGAGCATTTGGGAACAAATCCTCAGGCCATCAGATGAGAGATGAGCTCCAACAGTTTCAAGTGCTCCAAGTGTATCATGATTTTTCCACAGTCAGACCAGGCTGTTCATTTTGGAGGGTCACTACAATATTGTCCAAAGGGAGCAGGGATTTTTGGCATCCACTTACGATTCCCAAAGTTGTTGTGATGTTTGCTAGTCAGTCAGCAGGTTTAAAAGGGTAATGATGGAGCTAGAAATGCTTTCCCATGTTTTTACTGAGCCACAGTTGCTATACACTGACTTTTGAATTAAACTTTTGTGATTGTTGGTTGGTTTGTTTGTTTAAATAAATATGTGCTTTAGAACAAACAAAATCTTCTTACCTACTTTCAAGGTGTGGAAACGAAAGATTTGTCTGGAAAGAAAGAATCACACTTATTTCTTGGGACCATATTGTGAGAAGGGAAAAGGAGAGCAGTGATTTCCCTTCCTTGGTGCCCAGATCTCAGTGTCACAGATACAGTTTTCACAGCTTCACACATAGAGATGCTGTTTCTGAGGAGCATCACTTACAGTGACACAGGAGTCAACACAGGGCGTCATCTTTTCCCAAATATATTTAATTGCTGCCTAGCAAACTGCTTCCATATTTAGCTATAACATAGGAGGATTCCTTGTGTGCAAACCTCAGTGTGTTTAGGAGGATGACGACCTCCCAGTCCTGAATGCTGTTGCTGCAAAAACACTGTGGTCAGTGCAAAAGGCTTCCTTTCTGCTCTCTCCTTCCCACCTCCCCTCCACAGCTCCAGCTCCATTCCCCAGCAGTTTCACATCTCCTTGAAGTATTCCCTGGAAATGCAGCAGTGTAGAGCTGTCAAGGCATCTCGAGGGACTCATAAGTGTCCCTGTAGTGTGAGAGAACCAAGTCTCTGTACAATGGTGCAATGGGAAATGGTATCTGTGTGTAGGACCTGCCCTTGGCAGCTCTCTGATGTACCTGGGTCCAGTGCTGCCTCAGCGGCTGTTCCCTGTTTTAAGTCCTGCTTTTTACTCTGCAGGAAACAGCCTCTTGTTTAAGACTTCAGAGCAGCACACATTGTGTAGATGACTTGTTTCTTCTCTGTCCAGCCTCAATGTAGTCAGTGTCTACATCCCACTTACCACTGCTGCAGGAGTCAGACAGGTAGGACATAGTTTGGCATTATTATCTATGGGTTTTTTCCTCTGTTAGGTGTTACATTTTGTGGTATCTTTAAAGTCATAATGTTCTCAGTATTATTCCCACTTGCATGATCAAAAACAGTTCCTTCAGCTTTTTATGTCTCATCATGGCTAGGTTTCACGAACGAAGATTTGAGAGGGGCTCTACCCACGCTTGCTACAAGCGCGCTGATGGCTAAAAAGGCCAATGCCAGATAGACAAGTCCGGTTGCAGAACGTACAGCAGAAAGACTCCCCAGGTGATATCGACAAGACGCGATTCTTTCTGCGTTGTCTTTTCTCCTCCAGAGTGATCCTGTGTGTGTTCTCAGAAGCAGCAGCAGCGTTATAGATGGTGTGTGTCCAGGTCACCCAACTGGAGGTCAGAGTAGACCAATGGTGCTGATCAATATGGCCAAGGCTGAGGGATTGTTTCAGGCAGTCCTTGTGTCTCCTCTTTGGGGCTCCTCTCTCACTGCAGCCAGTGGCAAGTTCTCCACAGAGCACAATCTTAGGGAGGCAGTGGTCCTGCATCCTGGAGACGTGCCCTGCCCAGCACAGCTGTGTTCTCAGCAGCATGGCCTCAATGCTCATGTCTATACATAACTCCTAATTGTTCCTTAGCACAAAAGTTTATATATTTCAGTACTGCAAAATGCTATACCACACTGAAGCAGTTCCCAGCTCGTTCTGGTGGCTCTATATGTTACATTGTTTGGGGTTTATCCCAATGTTCCCACTTCTACCAAGCTCTTAAATAATCTCAATTTCATTTACAACAGGAACCTTCTCCATTAGTATTGCCTATTCTAACAGAGAAAGTAAGAAACTGCAATGGCCTCTTACCCAAATAATACATTATTAGTTATGCTTTGGAATTGATTGTTAACAACTTCTGCATGAAAATATTAATAAGGCTGCCTGACCTTTAAATTTGCTCAGAAACAAACCACTCTCTAGAGCTCCTGGCCTTTACCTGCCTTGTTTAAAGGGGCAGCATCTCAGTCCTTGCATAAGGACTCAGAGACATCCAGGTATTTCTGGGGCTACAAATGTTTTTCTTATGGGGCAACTTACCTCTGAATACCACTTGCCCAAGTGATAATGCGACCGGCAATGAGAACCTCTGAGTACTGCAGCCAGAAAGAGGCAAAAACATTTTTGCTGTGCCAAGACAGAAAAAGTACTTGTCCTGCCTTTGTCTCGATCCTCCCCCAGTATGGAAATTAAATTAGTCTTATTCCCTCCTTGGTAATGTATAAAGACACAGTGGAGAAATACAGGAGATGGGATAAGTAAAGCTCTACTGCTACCCAAGGGTTAAAATGAAACAAAATATTTAATTTGAAAATCCCCCAAACTTATGTAACTGGAGAATTGAACTGAAGCAACCAAAAGCACCGATTCTGCTGTGTATGTGAAGGAATCTATACTCTTTATTCTCTACATACAGACACGGTGATAAACATTTCTTGCAGAAGGAAGTGACAGAGGGTTCACATTTTGTGCAGCCCTCAGATCACTTTGCCTCTTCATGGCATCCTCACTCTTCTTCTCCAATTTTCTTCCCATGAAACTCTCGACTCTTGGCTCGGAGCTTGTTGACCTGGGACTCTGCAATGTCAGCCCGTTCCTCGGCTTCCTCCAGCTCGTGCTGGATCTTGCGGAACTTGGAGAGGTTGACATTGGAGAGCTCCTCCTGTGTGGGGAGAAGGAGTTGGTGGTGAGGAGCCCAGGGCAGGGATTTCACTCCTCCTGCACCTCGGCCTTGTGGGGCTGCAGCTCTTCCCTGGGGGAGGCACAAACCTCCATCCCCCTCCCACCACTGCTCACACGTCAGCTCACCCCGACCTCCTCATCCTGCCCTTCCCAGCACCCCTCTGGGAAAAGCATCCCCAGGACTGTGTCATACATGAGGATCAGCTT
>NW_020955878.1:425714-428729 GCF_003031625.1 Empidonax traillii
AGACATTTTGGGGAGAATACACTGACCACCAGCAATGAAAGGAGCCCCGACTCACATCTGTGATGGCCTTCTTGGCCTTCTCTTCAGCATTGCGGGCTTCCTGGATGGTATCCTCCATTTCGCTCTGAATCTGAGAAATGTCCGTCTCCAGCTTCTTCTTGGTGTTGATCAAGCTGGTGTTCTGTGCAACAATAAATATTTAGTCCAGTTAGTTCCAAAAGAGAACACTTATTTTAGGAATGTACTGTTTCAATGTAAAGTTATCTTCTATATATCTAATATTAAGACCCTCCTGATGTATCTTGTGAGGTCATACACAGCTAGATAGCAGAGAGTTCTTAATATTTAAAAAAGCCTTTCTGACTGCTGATGCAATCCTACTCATTTAGCTGTAATCCATTTCTTTGTACAAGTTTACTAATTCTGCTTCAGGTGAAGTTTTTTTATCAGAACTGTTGATTTAAGAATTGGCACAGTTTAAAACTGTAAAGGAAAGAAAAGGCTCATGGCTTTTTGAATCTCATGAGTCTAACCTGAGTGTGGAGGAGCTGAACTCTCTCACTTGCATCCATCAGTTCCTGCTCAGCCACTTTCCTCGACCGCTCCGTCTGCTCCAGGGCTGCCCGTAGCTCCTCAATTTCAGCCTGCAGCAGGTTTGCTCTGCGCTCCACCATGGCCACCTGCTCCTTCAGGTCATCCTGGGTCCTGAGAGCATCATCCAAATGGATCTGGGTGTCCTTTAAGAGAGGAAAGAGAAATTATAAGGCCTCACAACACTGATGCAATTGCCACCAGTCCAGTAATTACTATGGCAGTATAATATATATAATTATGTATTTATATGTGAAATTATTGTCAGTAAATGCACAATACCTAAGAATGTAAGCAGGAAATTGGTTCATGGTATTGTCCCAGGTTGAGTGACAGCCCTGCCTAAATTTTCGGTTGTGCAAGGGGAAGGCAAGCCTGAATTCAAACTCTAACTGACTGACAAAACTTCCAAGACAAAGGAAACTGGACCTTTGTCCCTGCTTGGGGTTGCAGAAAGAACTTCCCTTCATCCTCTGAAGTGCTGCTTTGTAACAGGTACTATGCTCTGGGGTTGAAAAATGTGATAACTGAGGTGCCTCTATACCAATGCATGCAGCAGGGGTAACAAACAGGAGGAATTAGAAGCCCCTATGCACCTAGAAAACTCTGATCTAATTGCTGTCACTGGAGCCTGGTGGGATGAATCACATGGCTGGAGTGCTGCATCAATGGCTATAAAATGTTCAGAAGGGACAACAAAGGGACAAGGACAGGTCAAAGAAGGAAGGGTGAGAAAGTGGTGTCCATGGATTGTTTGCACAGAGCTGTCTTTGTCAGTGATTTGTCAGGTTGATAGCTTATAAGTAAAACTTAGAGGCCAAGCCAAATAAAGGAAACCTTATGGCTGGTGCTTACTATGAAGATCCTGACCAAGGGGAGACTTGTAAACGACTGTCATAACTTCAACTATTGGAAGCATCACGTTTGCATGACCCAGTCCTGCTAGGAGACTTCAATCACTTTGACATCTGCTGGAAAAGCAGCACAGAAAGCTGTAAGCAGTCCAGGAGATTCCTGGAGTGCATCAAGGGTAATATCTTACTTTAGGGGATAGGCTGCCTACTGAAAAACTGTCACTGGGCCTGCTATTTACTGACAGAAGTGAACTAATTAGGGATGGCAAACTGGGCTGCAGTGATCATTCCCTGGTGGTATTCATGATTTTGAGGAATCTGGGCCAGTTGAAGAGTAAGGTCAAGACTGAATTTTAAGAGAGTGGACTTTCAGTTTTTTTTGAGGAATCTGGGCCAGTTGAAGAGTAAGGTCAAGACTGAATTTTAAGAGAGTGGACTTTCAGTTTTTAAGGAATTACTGGGTGAACCCTCTTGAGAAATTGCCCTCAAGAGCAAAGAAGCAGAAAAGAGCTAAGAACATTTTTCTTAGAGTGCAAGAGCTCTACATTGCCACATGGAGGCAGTCAGGCAAGGAAGGCAGGAGAACAGCGTGGTTGAGCAAGGAGCTCCAGAACAAACTCCAGTGTAAGAAGGAAATACATAGGCAGTAGAACCAGGAACATATATCCTGAGAAGAATATAGCGATGCTGCCCAGATGTGTGGGGATAGGCTTACAAAAGCCAAGGCACAGTTGGTTCTGAATTCCTGTTTTATAAAGTTTTGGTGTGGCCTCCCATCGAGTACTGTGTGCAGTTCTGGGCCCTGCAATTAGGAAAGATATTATGGGACATGAATGCATCTAGAGGAAGGTAGCAAAGCAAGAGAAAGTACTAGAAGGCATGTTGTCTGAGGGTGGTTGAGGACATGAGGGTTGTCTGGTTTGCAAAAAAGGATGCTGAGAGGTGACCTCTTTGCTCTGAAGCTCTCTAAGGTGGGGCAGGACAGAGAGAGGTGCTGATCTCTTCTCGCTGGTATCCAGTGAGTGCATGTTGAGGATGTGCCACCACTGGAAGTGTTCAAGGTCAGGTTCGATGGGGCTTGCCCATGGCAGAGGGGATGGACTAGATAAACTTTGTGGGTCTCCTTCAACACAAATGCTTCAAAAAATCAATGATTCTATGATATTACACAAATGAGATTCCTATGTGCACATCCCAAGCTTCACAAACCTTGAGCACTCCCTGGGTGTTTCTCAAGTTCTTTTGCGCCTCGGCAGCCACACGGTTGGCATGGCTGAGCTGGATCTCCATTTCATTCAGGTCTCCCTCCATCTTCTTCTTCAGTCTCAGGGCTTCATTCCTGCTCCTGATCTCAGCGTCCAGGGTGCTTTGCATGGACTCCACAATTCTGAGGTGGTTTCTCTTCATCTGGTCGATCTCCTCATCTTTCTCTGCTATCTTCCTGTCAATCTCAGACTTCACCTGGTTGAGCTCAAGCTGCAGGCGCAGGATCTTCCCCTCTTCATGTTCCAGAGAGGCCTGGACAAGTGGACACAAGCGTGGGGAACACTGATAAACCTCCTGCTTGCTT
>NW_020955878.1:430668-431667 GCF_003031625.1 Empidonax traillii
CGAGCTCCTCCGTGCGCTGAATCGCGTCCGTCTCGTATTTGGTTCTCCACTGGGCCACTTCGCTGTTGGCCTTGGACAGGGCGCGCTGCAGCTCCCCCTTGGCTTCCTGCTCCTCCTCATATTGTTCCCGCAGCAAGTCACAGTCGTGGCGAGCGGACTGCAGGGCGTGGGCCAGGGCGTTCTTGGCCTAGAAGAGAGTGGGATTGGGTCCAGGAATGGCAATATCCTGGGAAGTCTCTTCCAATGAATTAATCTCACACTGCAAACAAGATTGTTTGCAATGAAGGACAGATGTACGAATGGAGGATTCATCCACTAATCACACTTGCTGCAGAAATGAAAACCTTTCCCCAGTAGGCAGGGTCTACTTGTGCTAAGTAGATCTTGCCCGCACTTGGAAGTGTGAAGTTACAAGCTTTTTGAATGGCCAGCTTTAGGAAATCAGAAACTACCTTAATTTCTTCCTCTAAGTGTCTCTTGAGTTCCTCAATCTGTTGGGTGAAAGCCTGTTTGCCTCTTGACAACTGAGAAATCAGAGCATCTTTCTCCTCCACCTGGCGTGAATATTCACCTGGGAAAGCACATGAAAAAGAGACATTTTCACAGTCATTTGTGACCCAAACAAGTCTGTTTTAGAAGTCCTACCACACACCTGCTTCTGTCTGCAGACGAGCTCTTTGAGCATTGAGGTCATTGATCATGCGCTGATGCTCTTCTTCCTTTGTCTTAATCTCACTCAGCTGGTCTTCCAGGGTGCGGCACATCTTCTCCAGATTTGCCTGGGGAGGTCCCAGAGAGCGAGAGAAGATTAGGATCTAGACACCTGCTTATTCTGAACAGCAGGACTCTAAGCAGAAAAACATGACCAGACTTGCAAGCTCTGGACTGTTCTTTGGAGTTAGAAGGTAAGAAACACAGCTCCACACAGAGACAGGCAGCTGGATGGTAACCAGGCCACAAATGGAAAAGGCGCATTTCAACGTAATTGATTTTCACGTG
>NW_020955878.1:433147-434740 GCF_003031625.1 Empidonax traillii
CTTGTTTTCCGTGGCGTGTTTTTCCTTCTCCACCTTGGCCAGTGTCAGCTCAAGGTCATCAATATCTTTCTTCAGCTCTGAACATTCATCCTCCAGTTTTCTTTTCTTGGCTGTCAGCTCAGCATTGATTTCCTCCTCATCCTCAGCCCTTTCAGTCACTTCTTTAACTTTGGCTTCCAGCTGGATTTTCGTTTTGATGAGCTGGTCACACCTTTCCTCAGCATCAGCCAAAGCATCAGCTTCCTGGTGGGAAAATACAGGAAGGAGTATTTAATGCTAAAGGAACAGATGTGCACTTCTAAGATCTTTGGAAGTGCTCTCATGAAAAAAACTACTGTGCAATTACATTATAAATTACAAATCTATAATAAGTTTTTCATAATTTTTTTTTCTGACCTTTAGAATCATCACTGCAGCTCTGGTACATTGCATTTCACCTTATTTATTTCGTGTGTATCTGAAAGTCACTTAGATTTAGTTTTCCTTTTCTCTTTAGAAAGTGATTGTTTATTATAATGTACTATCTTCAAATTTCTGTGGAAGTATTGAGAAATGCAATTAACTCTACCGTTGAGGAAATACTTAAAACTAGGATTAGTAGCTTTATACCCAGCTATTGCAGCCAGTGGAAACTAGAATAAAAAACATCTTTTCTCAAAATAGACATTTCAACTCAGATGTGTTGCCAAAATGCTGTCCATCATTCTCAGAGGTCAAATGGCTTTAGAGACAAACATGGTGCTTGTTTTAAATTGTAATGTGCATCTGTGTCTTCTGGGAGCAGTACAGGAGCTGAGGTAAGGTGTACTACAAGAAATGGCACTTGGCTCTTCAGTTCAACAACTGAATTAAGGCAGAGTGGGAGGTTAATCAGATCACTATCCCTGCTCCACTAAAGTGACTACAATGAACCTTAATCTCATGAACTTACATAGGATACATGTATAAGGAGGTATTAAGACTGAAAGTTCATTCTTTAGATTAAACTCCATTTTGCAATAGTGAGACTAAATGGGAAAAGAATGTGGCCTGAATTTTACATTTAGTTACATGGTGTTAGACTTAAAATATTTTATAAGAAAACTTAGTCCGCAATTTGAGAGTCCTGTGGCAGGAAAGAAGAGTTAGATCTTTTTGATTTATTTCCCCTATAAAGAAAGGTATAGGAAAATTTTACTCACAGCCTGCACTTGGAGCTGCAGGTCATTTTTCTCCTGCACCAGTTTCACCATTTTCTCCTCCAGCTCCTTCCGCTTTGCCTCAGACTTCGCAAGCTCTTCCTTGGTTTTCTCAAACTCCTCCTTCATGTTGGCCATCTCCTTCTCAGACTCTGCACTCTTCAGCAAGGGCTTGATCTTGAAGAACAGCTTCATCCAGGGCCAGTGTTTGACATTCATGAATGCACGAATGTTGTACTGGATGCAGAAGATGGACTCCCTGGAGCATAATTCATGTGTACAATGAATATTTTCAGTCTGAAGAGTGTCAACACTTTCCCCCAAGCACAGTGGCTTTAACTGAGGATGAGGAATGTGTACCTTCTCTCCACCATTCTCTGGTACTCCACCCTCATCAGAAAACCTCTGCACCTGG
>NW_020955878.1:435379-441237 GCF_003031625.1 Empidonax traillii
TCCACATCGATTGACCCAAGGAGCTTCTCAGAAGCCTTCTTGCTGTCGATGAACTGTCCCTCTGGGATGGCACTGGCATTAAGCACCTTGTATCTGTGAGAAGAGGAAGAAAAGGCTATTTTTTCCCAACCAACACATAGTAGCCACTAAACCCCACCAGCTCACATAAGCTATTTTTGACAACAGAGCTGAATGGACCAACAGCACTTTTAACGATGCTGAGAAGTGCAGTGCTCTTACCTCTGTTTGAAGTCAGCGTAGAGGACTCTGCTGGGGAATCCTTTCCTGCAAATCCTGATCCCTTCCAGCACGCCGTTACAGCGCAGCTGGTGCAGCACCAGCTCGTGCTCCATGGCACCTGAGCAATGCAGAGCAGAGCACAAAGGAATGGCACAGATTCCAGTGCAGAGGGGAATGGATGTGCCAGAGCAAAGCCTCTTCCTACTTGAGCATCTTACCAGGTGTTTTAGTCTCATTGGGGATGATGCAGCGCACAAAATGGGGGTGAGTGCTCCGCAGATTGGTCATCAGCTTGTTCAGGTTCTCCTGTGGGATCATATGCTTCAGCTTAGATTAAAGAAACTTACTTCCACATACTTTGTACCTAGATGTCAAGGAATTAATATAATGGATCTTAGGAGAAAGAAGCTTTCAAATCGAAAATTTAGATTTAAATAAACCTTCCATGTACTTTTCATTAAAAAATATTCTCAAAAAAGAGTTAAAAATTTTTCACCCTCTTTTGGACGAGGGTAAAATAATACTGTATAAATCTTTTCTGGGAAGCCTTTTGGGGATTACTACTTATATTACAGAATCTGAAAAATGTTTCTCAAAAAGAATGTGAGTTAAGTCCTATTAAAAAGTCAGAGGATCAAATGAAGACTTGATCCTAAATTTGAACAGAAAACTACTAGGAAAAAGCATTTCATTCTTATTATTGTTCTTCATTCAAACAATGTTGGAAGGAGAACTCAAGTGTATTTAGCTCAGATTTGACACTATGTTCATGTGACTTTACAGACAGTGAATCCATCCTTTACCCGGAAAAGAGCTGAGACAGTCTGGAAAGAGGAACCCTTCTTCTTGCCACCCTTCTTTCCACCACCAGCACCACCACCACTAGCCTCTTAAAAAAAAAAAAAAAAAAAAAAATTGTCAATATATTCTCTTTTTTTTTTGCATTTACATATCACAAAGCTTGAAAAAGAAAATTTATAAAAATAACCTGTTTCTGCTCCACCATAGGAAGCAAAGAGTAAGGCCAGGGTCTTCACAGATGATTTCTGGTACAGCCCAATGACAGTTTCATTCAGGGGGTCCTTGTTCTTCTCCAGCCACCCAGTGATGTTGTAGTCCACTGTGCCAGCGTAGTGCACCAGGGAGAAGTGGGCCTCAGCCTTGCCTTTGGCAGGTTTGGGTTTCTGGAAGTTGCTGGACTTGCCCAGGTGCTGGTCATAGAGCTTGTTCTTGAAAGAGGTGTCAGTTGCCTTGGGGAACATGCACTCCTCTTCCAGGATGGAGAAGATGCCCATGGGCTGGGAGATAGTTCAATAAAAAAGAGAGACTGCCTGTAGAATAATATGACTATGACTTGGTCTCAAGAGAAGATAGCAAAAGACAGGAAGCTGAGAAAAAAACTTTGCCATCGAGATTATTTCTTTCTAAAAAGTGAGTTTAAAAGATTCCCCTGCTTGACTCACACTTTGTCAGTGTTTCAGAAATGGTTTTTATGCCAAAAACCATGTTAAAGATCAGGAGGAGAAAGAATATATTGAAAAATAGTTTTCACAAATGCGTGCATTGCAATTTACTTCTGTTTTTGAACTTTCAATCAATTCCTTTAATTATATGGTAATACAAGAAATCTCAATTTCTTGCTCTCAGACATCAGGCACTGACTGTATTGGCTTGTTCTTACTTTGCTATGAACCATATAGAAAGAAATCTGTTGTTCAGATAACTTTATTCCAGAATCTTAAGAAAGTATTTTCATGTTACTTCAGCAGCTGCTCTGTGTTTTCGAAGATAATAATCAAGCAAATGGAAATACTTTCCATGCAGAGAATGTGTGAGAATTACTTCTATAGTTTTCTCTGGACTTTGTAATATCTATTACGCATAATCAGCAGCAGATATAGACATATTTCAACAACTAAAACTAAGAAACTAACCAGGGGAAATTTAAAATAATGTGTTCCTGAAAATGCAAGATATTTTCAAGAGAAAATGTACCTTCTCAATGAGCTCAATGCAGGCAGCCAGGTCCATCCCAAAGTCAATGAACGTCCACTCAATTCCCTCCTTCTTGTACTCCTCCTGCTCCAGCACGAACATGTGGTGGTTGAAGAACTGTTGCAGTTTCTCATTGGTGAAGTTGATGCACAGCTGCTCCAGGCTGTTGAACTGCACAGTGGAAAAACCCCACAACAATCAGCTCTCATCAACATGCACAGTTATTGATCATGCCTTTATCAATCTTCTCAGTTAAAACACAACTGTTTTATCAGGACCACACCATAACTGAATCTATATGCAGCTCCACAAAGAAATACCTATGTAATGAAATTGAGAGTCTCTATCAGAGCAGATATTCCTAGTGAATCTTCTAAAAATCATAAAATACTTTGGTAATTTTTTATTCAGCCAAAAAGGTGAGTGCATGCTCTTGCCTCCAAATTTAAAAACTTGATTTCTCTGGTTAACATTCCTTGGTTCTTAAAACAATTTACACATTTTTAACCTGTTATTAGCTCAGTTGGTTAGAGCATGGTGCAAATAACACCAAGGTAATGGGTTTGATCCCCATATGGGCTATTCACTTAAGAGTTGATCTCGATGATCTTTGTGGGTCCCTTCCAACTCAGAATATTTTGTGATTCTGTGATATAGTTCTCACTGGGTCTCCTAGTTCTGCTCTAGAACCTCTTCTATAAAATTATTATAATTCTGTTGGTTTATTTAACCCTTAACATTAAGCTCAAACCATTATGCCATAATGCATAAAATTCTTTTTGCTGCTTCTACACAAACAGGATCACGCTGTGCTTGTGCTGATGAAGCTTTTGAGGATTTTGCTCTCTGCTATAAAGGAAAATTATGGGATTTTTTTCCCATAAAGTTGCAAATGATTAGCATGTTAAGCCTTCAGAGGACCGTTGCCTGCAAGTCCTCTAATATAACAATCTCTCACTGCAAGAGTAGTCCTCAAAACTGGAATCCTTACATCGAAGATCTCAAAGCCAGCAATGTCCAGCACACCAATGAAGTACTGCCTGGGCTGCTTCGTGTCCAGCTGTTGGTTGATGCGAACAACCATCCACAGGAACATCTTCTCATAGACAGCCTTTGCCAGGGCACCCACTGAATTGTTCACCTAAAGCACAGAGAAAGGTTTGGAGGTTACTACACACAGCAGAGGAGAATCAACACCAGCCACCAAAGCATGTTCCAGATTATCCTGTTTTTCCTACCTGCTGCACCGTTTGGCCCTTGGTCACATATTCATTCCCCACCTTGACTCGGGGGTAGCAGAGGGCCTTGAGCAGGTCTGCTGAGTTCAGACCCATCAAGTAGGCAGCCTTGTCAGCAACTAAGTAGAAAGACAAAAAGATAGAAAAATTAAGACTAATATGACATATGTCCTTGTGATGAGATCCTGTGTACTGGATCTCAGAGAAACCATGACATAGTTATTAAAAAAAAAATTAATCTTTATTTTTTATGCTTTACAGAGCAGCACATCTAAAGGTTCTTTGTGTCTATTTAGAAGGAATATGTATTTATTAAAATTCATAACTGCATTTATTAGTAGTTTTCCCCTAAATAATAAATGGTTTATGAAGTAGAAGTCCTAATACTGAATATAATCCCTCCATTTTCTTTAAAAATCAACCTGAGTAAGTTTTTTTAAAATCTTTCCCTTCTCAGTGGTTTTAAGGACACTGAGCAGGCTGTGCTAATTCAGAGTGGTAGCTCAGGAGAGATTTATGGGCATATATGCAATTGATATTGCAGATAATGATTAGGCAGTAATCAAAAAAAGGGTGTACTTTGGATGGCAGTTTCATGCCTGTATACTATTTCGCTTAAGCACATTTGTACTGTTTTCTTTCTCTATCTTCCCAATATTGAATTATTATTGCTACTTCTATTTCTAACAGGTCAGCCAAAGATTTTGCTGATACCTTCAGTGCCATCAGGCTCTGCCTGCTCCTCACGCTGCTTCTGCTTGAACTTCAGGTTCCCGTAGTGCATGACTGCCCCTGTCAGCTTGTAGATGGCTGTTTTCTCATCAGCACTGAAGCCCAGGATGTCAATGGCACTCTGCACCAGGAACAGTAAAATAAGAGCTTTGTCTTGGAGAGATGACAATAGGTACAATATTCTTAATTGCTACTCACATCCGTGGCCATCAGCTCCTCCTGGTCATTAATGCTGGCAACAGTGATCTCACCTTGACTCACAAACTGATAGTCATATGGGTTGGTGGTGATGAGGAGCATGTCTGAAAGTAAGAGGGAATATACAGGCTAATTTTAGTCAAGCAAGTAATGGTGTGAACTGTTCAGCAATCTTCCTCCAGTTATTTATCCTTCCTACCAATTAGCTCTGGCTTCTTGTTGGACATGATCTGATAGAAGATGTGGTAGCTTCTTTCCGCCTTGAGCTGGAAAGTGACTCTGGACTTCTCCAGCAGATCTGGAGGAAAAATTTTAGTTAGAAAAAATTAGGGATAGGAAAAAAAAAAAAAAGAAAGTAAAAAGAAGATGGGAAGAAAAACAGGGAAGGCAGGATAGATGGGTGGATGAAAAGATGTATGGGTGACAGGTGAGTAGATGGATTGAGAACAGTTCAGGAAAGTGTCTTACATGTTTCAATATCTGCAGAAGCCAGTTTTCCTGTGGCACCAAAATGAATTCTGATGAATTTGCCCTTTAAAGGAATTAAAGTGTCTTAGGATTTACAACATAAAAAAATATATCTGAAATGAAGAGTTTTCCATTTATTATGCAGGCTACAAGATTTTTACTTAGAGACATTCCACCATTGACATAAAGTTGTCTTTTTCATTTTTGACCAAAAACCAATCAACGGTGGCACAACTATATTTTGTGTAGGTGGAATGTACAAATGTGAAGGAATGTGTGGGTTTCCTCGGGGAAACTATTCTAACTATGTCCTGCATACAGAGACCAGTTGCCTTAATGATATGAAAATCGCAATTTAAGTAGTTCAGCTGCTTAAATCTATATTGCTCGTAGACAACTTCACTTCTGGTTAAATAGATTTGAGATAAAGCAAATACATTATTCAATTAGAAACTCTCTCCCTTTCTTCCTTCCTTCCGTCCTTTCTTCCTTCCTTCCTTCCTTCCTTCCTTCCTTCCTTCCTTCTTTCCTTCCTTCCTGACCAACAGAAAAGGATGACTGACATAAACTTTCATTTCCTATGTTTGAGGAATCATTTTGTTAAGCAACTCACAAAGCGTGAGGAGTTGTCGTTCCTCACGGTCTTGGCGTTTCCAAAGGCCTCCAGCAGTGGGTTGGCGCTGATGATTTGATCCTCAAGCGTTCCCTGCAGGGGGGAAATTACTGATGGTTATCCTTTCCAGAAGCCTTGTCAGGAACAGAGGAAAGCATTGATGTCAGCATGTGTCTATTAGTTTACCTGCATTTTGCCTGACGTCTGCTCCTCCTTCTTCTTGTCCCCGCTGGCTGCAATTGTTGCAAAGTACTGGATGACACGCTTTGTGTTCACAGTCTTCCCGGCCCCGGATTCTCCGCTGGCAGAGCAAGGAGAGAAGCAGAGAGCGTGTGGTCAGGCAGGAGGGGCCCTGGCCCTGGGCAGCCCCGCAG
>NW_020955878.1:442214-481098 GCF_003031625.1 Empidonax traillii
CGTTGGCTTCCCCTGGGCCTGGCAGAGCAGTTCCTGCAGCTGCCCAAAGGAAGCTGCTGCTGCCACTTACGTAGATCATCCAGGCTGCGTAACGCTCTTTGAGGTTGTACAGCACAGCGGGTTCGTGGAGGTGGGTCATCATGGCCATGTCCTCGATTTTGTCGTACTTGGGAGGGTTCATGGAGTAGATCTGATCATCCTTCACGGTCAGGGTCTGTCAGAGGAAGAAGGACATGAATGGATGTCAGCTAAGAACCCAGAGTGGGAAGAAGATGGTTTCCTTCAGCCTTGTTTTTCACTCACCTCTCCCCCTTCAGTCTTGACAGTGACTTTCCCTGATTCCCTGCTCTGAATTGTCCCTTTCACAAAGGATTCCTTTGCGTGTACCACAAAGACGGATGACTTGGCATCGAAAGGCTTGTTCTGGGCCTCGATTCTCTCCTTCTCTGACTTCCGCAGGTAAGGAGCTGCCTCCCCAAAAATGGCCATCTCAGAATCCGAAGACATGGCTGCACTTTATGGAGAGGCTTGTCAGCAGAGAACACTGTGGAAGAGCAGATATATTGCTCAATTTTGTCAAAAATAAGTAGTTTTTAGTAGGGGAAAAGAAACTACATTGATAGTCTTAATAGCTTTTTGGAAGGAATTGCATATTTTTTGCACTAGTGGGTTTCAATAGTTATGGAAAATGTGAAAATTGTATTTTGGGAGATTATTTGGCTTGTGCTGAAATCACATTTAAAATAACCCATAACTTAGTATTCGGTATTCAGGAACTCTAGTGTGGAATAAAGAATCTCAAAAATCCTTTCAACTGCTTAGGCACTCCTAAAATTAATTTGAAATTATTATAATGCTATTTTGTCCCAAGTGATACTAATTCACAAAGCTTAGAATGCTTATACTCCACTGTATGGAGTAGCATACTGAAAACTCATGATTCTTAGTGGCTTAGTTACAGTATTTAAAACATTTGTATAATTGTATTAATAATACAGTTCTTTGCTAATTTTATTGAGTTCTTTAATCCAGGCATAAACTGAAACATTCTGTCAAAAGAAGAGTAATACCTTTTCAGAACACACTGAGATACCTCTATTTCTAGTACTTCCTTTTGCTTTTTAAAACACAAAGTTTACAACACAAAGTTTCAAAGCTCAAATCAGGAATTTAAAAATAAGGTATTTTAAAGGCAGTATTAATTTCTCTGAACTTTTTCTTTCTCCCCCTGGTCCTTCTCTCTCACTCTGAGGAAAAAAAAGCAACCGGTGGGCAGCTTAGGAAAACATTTACATATCTCTTTCTGTATAGAGTTAGTACCTGATATTTACCCAATAATATTGTACTACATTTGTACTAAAATGAGAGAATAACAGGATATTTCTTTATTTGTGTCTGGAGAAACAGGTTGTGGCTTCCAGATGAGGAAAGCTGCAGCTTCCATTTTTGAGGCAGAGACCAGACAGAGCAGCACAGGGGACAAACAGCAGTGCTGTGTTTTACAGAGGTGACAATCAGATCTTGGTTGCTCATATTACAGCTCTTTCTACTCTTACTGCTTTAGTGACTCCATGGCAAATTTTGGACAAAAGATCATATTAATTCACATGTTCTGAGGCAAAATGTTGAATATTGTGCACTTTTCCTACTGTATTCTTCTTGGTCCAGTTCTACTGCTGCACCAGCAATGATGGGAAGGCAGTGCACATCACTCCCTGCTAGGGGAGATAGGCAGAAGTAAAGCATGTCTGCATGGGGTTTTCCTGGTCTGCCATGAGTAACCACAGACTTCAAACTCAGCCACCTTAAGAATGGACCAGGTGATCTTCTGAGGTCTGTTACAACCTGGGCTGTTCTATGATTCAGTGATTCCCTTGAAAACCTTACCAGTCTTACGCACCCACCATCCTCTACTACAGTGGATTTGAAAATATAGGGTGAAACAATGACCATTCACTCAGCCTGCCAGAAACCCCACCCAAAGGGATCTGTGTCTGCCCTCTAAGAATCAGTAAATCAGGTTCTTACCTCCTGTGACACCAGATGGGTGACCTGCAGGCTGGCAGCTGGTCAGTGCTGTAAAACAGAAATGGCAGTTCCCTCATTGCTGTGCACAGAAATCCAGAGGGAAAACGTGCAGATGCCTTGAGAGCAGGTTTGTAATGGAGCTTCCTCCTGGACACGAGCACTGGAGGCAGCAGGAATGTTGTGGCACACAAGGGCACCATCCCTTCCTGCCAGCCTGTAGATCCCCCTCACTTACCTTGGAGCTTTCCCTGGAGCCAGGGCAGACGTGTGGCGGGGACGTTTTATACGATCTCCTCTGCAGATGCTACAGATGCCTCCTCTTTCTTCGGTCAAAACATTTTTGGCAAACATTCTTTGGCTAAGCATTGTCTGGCAAACTGAACTAAGGGCATAATTGTCATTTGACATGACTAGATATAATTAGAAAATTTTGATGTCTTACTGGCTATATGAATACAGCTCCTATAAATAATGTGACAAGGGTGTTAAGGAGGGAATCTGGACTAGTCAAAGCACTTAGAGAACTTGGATTCAGGACTTATGGATTCTATTGCTGGCTTTCCCACCGACTCACTGTATGACCTCGGGTGGATTGCTTGGTATGTCTGTGCCTCAGCTATCCCAGCTGTACAATAGGAATGTCAGCTTTTATCTTCCCCTGTTGATGGTGTGAAGCTTGTAAGAAATGCCTAAGAGCAATACATTAGGCAGGCTACTAAGAGGGAAGTATTACCAAAAGCATTTGGCGGATATGCTGGTAAGATCCTGAAAGTAAGGGAGAAATCTGGGTCCTGCAGTGTGATAGTGCTGATGACTGAGAGTCATGTGCATGGCAAGATGGGACAAGGGACGAAGATTTGGTCACAGAAATAGGAAGGTGGGGTGTACCTCAGAGAGATATGAGGTCACTTGTGATACATGACGAAGAGCTTGTGTGCACACTCGGGCAGATATGCCCATCTGTGCACTTCAAATTGGAAAAGAAGTGGGAGATTCTCCAAAAAGGGTTGTTACAAATCTGTGCATGAATTCGTGCTAAGGGGACTGTCAGAAGATGCAGTGTGATCTCTGCTATGCAGATCAGTGCAGCTGAGCAAACCATGTTCCTCTTTTCTTAATGATGTTCTAATTCATCAGTACCCCTAATGGCAGCTCAGGAAAGTTGTTTCTTATGCCTTTAATCTGTATCATAAATAAAAGAAATCCTTCAGGTAAATATTTGGGCCTGTAGAAATCTATGCCATTGGAATGTTAATACCCCTTTTGAAAGGAATGGTTACAGCACATTACAGAATCTAGAAACAATAAATTTATCCTTTTTCCTGCAGGAATTTCTGCTCCTGCAGAATTCAAGAGCCTTTTCACCATCCCAGAGCTCAGCTCACACATGCAGAGAGCAACCTAGGTAGAGGCTTGCAGTCCTCAATTTATCCTTCAATACAAGGCACTTGACTCCAGTTCTGCTAATACAAATAAATCGCGGTCTCAGCTAAAAGCCTATCTTCCATCTGTGTGTCCCCACTCTCAAACTCACTAACCAGGAAGAAAACAAAGACCCCTTCAGCCCTTCCCTACCCACAACTCCCAGAAACCAATATTTTGCAGGCTGGCATTTTGCATATTGAAAGAGGCCAACGACACAGGACCCAAGTTAGAAAAAGAATGCATGACATACAAGGTAATAGAGAGCATCAGGCACTTCCTGTGCATGAGGAACCTGCTCCAAGAAGGGCTCTGACATCGCAGCACACACATTTTGGGTAGTGGGCCCCAACTCAGAACCCGAGTCTGTTTTGAACATATTCCATGTGGTCCAGTGCCCCAGAATGTTATTGGTCCTGGTTGAGAAGGGGACAGGAGCACCTCGTCATATCAGAACGTGGCTTTAAGAAGGCCACTGGATGACCAGGGATGGCCATGACCTCTCCAGGGTGTGAGAGCAGAGGTTGGGGAGGGAGCTCTGAACTCCCATTCCCAGAGAAGGTGTAATACAGAATCAAAGAGTCACAGAATGGTTTGGATTGGAAGAGACCCCAAAGATCATCCCTTTCCAGCTTCTTCTTCTCTTCCATGAGACTGGCAGGAACACCTTCTATACAGTCTTGCTCCAAGCCTCATCCAAACTGGCCTTGGACACTTTCAGGGATGCAGCTGCCACAGCTTCTCTGGGAAACCTGTGCCAGGGCCTGACCACCCTCACAGGGAGGAATTTCTTCCCCAAATGCCATCTAACCCTGCCTTCTGTCACTTTAAACCACTCCCCCTTGTCCTGTCACTCCAGGCCCTTGGCCAAAGTCCCTCTCCAGCTCTCTTGGAGCCCCTTTTGGCACTGGAAGGGGCTCTTAGTTCTCCGTGGAGCCTTCTCTTCTCCAGGCGGAACAGTCCCAGCTCTCTCAGCATGTCTTTGTAGTAGAGGGGTTCCAGATATCAGAGCACCTTTATGGCCTCCTCTGGACACATTCATGCATATCCACATTGTTCTTATATTGGGGGCCTCAGAACTGAATGCAGTATTCCAGGCGGGGGCAGAGGGCCAGAATCCACCCCTCCCTTGCCAGCACACACAGCTGGAGCATTTTGAGCTTCTCATCCAGTAACACTCCCAAGTCCTTCTCCTCAGGGCTGCTCTCAATCCATTCTCCACCCAGCCTGTACCTCTGCTTGGGAATGTCACAACCCACATGCAGGACTTGGCCATATTGGACTTTATAGAGTTCACATGGGCCCACCTAGTCAGTCTGTCCAGGTCCCTCTGGGTGACATCCCTTCCCTCCAGCATAGCGACCACACCATGCGGTTTGGTGCCACTGGCACACTTGCTGAGGGTGCCCTTGATCCCACTATTCCTGTTACCTACAGAGTTATTAAACAGCTCTGTTCCCAGTACTGACCCCTGAGGAATGCCACTCCTCTCTGATTTCCACTTGGACACAGACCTGTTGACAGCAAATCTTTGAGTGTGACCATAGCTTATCCACCAAGCAGTCCATCCTTCAAATCCATGTCTCTTCAGTTTAGAGACAAAGATGTCATTTGGGAAAGTGTCAAATGCTATGCACAAGTCCAGGTAGATGACATCAGTCACTGTCCCCTCATCAACCAAACATCTAACCCCATCATAGAAGGCTACTCCATTTGACAGGCATGATTTGCCCTTACCAAAGCCATGTTGGCTGTCAGCAATCACTTCCTTATTTTCAGTGTGCCTTAGCTTAGTTTCCAGGATGAGCTGCTCCATGATCTGCCAGGCACAGGGGTGACACTGAGTGAACTGTAGTTTCCCAGGTCTTCCTTAATTCCCTTTTTAAAAATGGGGATTATGTTTCCCCTTTGGCAGTCAGTGGGCAGCTATGACTTGGGTGTAATGGGTAGTGGTTTAGCCATTTCCTCTGCCAGTTCCTTTGGGACCTGTGGATGGATCTCATCAGGTCCTATGGACTTGTGCATTTTTAAGTTCCTTAAATCGTCTCAAACCACATCTTCTCCTACAAGGTGGCTCTCCATTCTCCCACTTCCTGACCTTGTGTTCTGCAACTCGGATGGTTTGGCTGGAGCACTTGCTGGTTAATACAGAGGCAAAACTTATCTCAGCTTTCTCTATATCCCAGGTAACGAGGTCACCCGATTCCTTCCAGGGAGGGCCCACATTTTCCTATCTTCTTTATATCACTAACGCTCCAAACTTTTCTCTGTGCCCTTGCTCTTCCTGGCCAAGTTTAATCCTATCATGACTTTAGCTTTCCTCACCTTATCCATGGCTTCTTGGACAATCTCTCTATATTCTTCCCAAAGCTCCCTGTTCCTGCTTTCACACTCTGTAGGCTTCCCTTTTGTGCTTTAGTTTGTTCAGGAGTTCCTTGTGCATCCATGCACACCTCCTGGCATTTTTGACTGACTTGCTCTATGTTGGGACACATCACTCCTGAGTTATCCCTGAAGAGTGCAAAGTCTGCTCTCCTGAAGTCCAGGGTAGTGAGCTTGCTGTGCACCCTCCTTGCTGCCCCAAGGATCTCTAACTCCACCATTTCATGGTCACTGCAGTCAAAGCTGACCTGGAGCTTCACATTCCCCACCTGCCTCTCCTTGTTGGTGAGAACAGGGTCCAGCACAACACCTCTCTATTGGCTCCAATATCACTTGAAGAAGGAAGTTATTGTCAACACATTCCAGGAACATCCTGGAGAGCTTACGCCCTGCTGTGTTTTCCCTCTAATAGAGATCAGGGTGTTTGAAGTCCCCCATGAGGACCAAGGCTTGTGTGAATATTAGGCCATTCCTATCTGTCTGCAGAGGGTCTCATACACTCAAGTCTTCGTGGCTGAGTGGTCCATAGCAGACCCCCCCTATAATGTCACCTATTCCTGCCCTCTGTTCAATCCCTCAGTCACCTTGTCATCCAATTCCCAGACAGAGCTCCATGCATCTGGTTAGTCACTGACATGGAGGGCACCTCCCCCTCCTCAGCCCCCTTCCTGTCCTTCCTAAAGAGTCTGCACCTTCCCATTCCAAGACTCCAGCAATAGGAGCCTTCCCACCACGTCTCCATGATGCCAGTAAGATCAGAGCCCTGCAGGTGCACATCTCTAACTCTTCTTGTTTATTGCCTATGCTGGATGCATTTGCACAGATGGGCCCTTGATGAAGCAAATTATAGTGGTTAGAATGCCCTTGTGCTGCTCTTCAGATGCTCTCTTGACCTGCAATATGCTGACCTGCAATCTGTATCCATGCTCTGGGCACCTCTTACTGGCACTGGAAAGGGATCATGCTCTGTCTGCAACAGGTTAAGTACTATGTGGAATGACAGAATGGCTTGCACTGGAAGGGGCCTTCAAAGATTGTCTGATCCAACATCCCTGCTCTGGGCAAGGACATCTTTCACAAAATTAGGTTGCTCAAGGTCTCACTGAACCGAATCTTGAACACTTCAGTAGTGGTGCATCTGTTGCTTCTCTGGGAAGTGTCTCATCACACTCATCATGAAATATTTCTTCCTTAAATCTATTTGAAATCTACAATTTTTCAGAGTAAACCCATTGCTTTCTGATAAGCCTGCTTTAAGTACTGAAAGGCCTCAAAGAAGGTATCTTTGGAACCTCTGTCACCTCCAGGCTGAACAATCCCAATGACCAAACGTAGCACTTAGAACTATGGCTTAGGAGCATGGTGGTGTTTGGTCAAAGGTTGGACTCTGTGATCTTGGAAGCCTTTTCCAACTTTAATGATTGTATGATTCTATGAAGTATGTCAGCTTTTCTTCACAGGAGGGATGTTCCAGCTCTTGGCCCTCTAAAATCACTCTAACTGGTCCAGGTCCTTCTTGTGGTGGGGACTCCAGAGCTGGATGCAACAATGCAACACTTTAGGTGGCATCTCGCAGATGGAAAGAATCACCTCCCATCACCTGCTGACCACGCTTCTTTTGATGGATATTGTTGGCTTTCTGCGCTGCAAGCACCTCTTGTTGACTCATGTCCAATTTTCCATCCACCAGTATCCCAAGTTCCCTGAGTAGCTGCTGTTGCCTTCTGTTAGGTCCTGCTCTCAGTGGCACGCAGCAAGTCTGTCTTGTGTAGAGTTGTCAGGCTGGGACAAAGGGCCCTCAAGATGTGCCTGGATCACCAGGGCATTGGGAGTCTCTAAGTGTGACTTTGGGGACTGAAAATCGTTGCCTTCCCAGTGGCTGATGACAAAGCTGTGTACTCAGAGAGCACTTCTGGGTTTTGCTGTGGTGCTGTGCAGGATGTGGACCCATCCTTGTCACAGGAGTGCAGCACATGGCCAGGCAGCTCTGGGCAGGCTGAGGGAAGGTCTGGTTTGAACAGGAAGCGTTCAGTGAGTTGAGGGTTCTCTGGGGGTTGATGGTCACTCAGCAGTGCTTTCAGGATGGTCATCTTAAGTGAAGCATCAGGTCTGTTCAAAAAAGAGATTAGAAACCAAGAACCTTCTATGGAATTGGTCACAAACCCAAGGTAGATTCTCACATGTGAGCCAGGCTGTGGGAAAGAATTTCTTCCTTGCTCCTTAATGTCCTCTCAGTACTCAGATGATATTTCCTCCAGCTGCAGATCATTCCAGCTTTATTTAGTTGAAGGTTAAGTGGGTTTGGCCAGTGTTCCTAGGAGAATATAATTGTACCCTCTGTGCTTTCCACAGTTATATAGCAGAATATATATATATATATGGAGTTTGTGAAGTTATTGCAGTAAAGGTACATGAAAGATATGTCCAATTCCCAATTTTACTTAAGAAAAAATTACAGTATTGTGTACATTTCTGTGTAATACATTATGAATTTCAGGGAAGATAATTGAAACAATATTCATAAAATTCTGAGAAAACAGTGAAAATATTATGTCGTTAAGAGCAGTATGCAACAGTCCTACTATATACATATATAAATATATATGGATATTCAGGTCTTAATTCTCACATTGCTTTACAACTTTTCTGTACCTGAGCAATGTACTGTTTCACAGTCCTAAACTCTGGTGACAACTTCTATTGTTAGAAATAAAGTTACAGTGGTTTTCTGTCTTTTCAAATACTCTGAATACATTGATTGTGTTTTCCTGAATTATGTTCTCAGATTCAGATGATAGGCAGCTTTCCCTGCTGTGATTGTCCTACATTGTCCAAAAACAATGCAAAAATAATTTAAAGGAATGAAGAAGTTTAGGTTAGCTTATAGAGCCTCACACAATTTCTACACATTGATTAAAATGGATTTAGAGGAAGTAATGACAATTTCAATTCGATGATGTGTATATGCTCTCAGGCACAATGTCAAATTCAGGTAATTTTCAATGTACAGAGAGAAGAACATAATTACTTGTGCTCTGCCAGAGAGGTTGAGGAAAATGCCTATGTACTAAGATCATCTCAAATCTGAAAACAAACTGGCTGTTGCCTTTTCCAGAAGTCACATGGTCTAGTGCAGCACTGACCTGTCTTCTCAATGTGACCCTCCAGGGAGCTTTTCAGGACTCTTTTCAGGTTACATCAACAGCTGAGAAGACAAGTCGCAGATTCCCACTGCTGCCAGGACTTAGTGGAAACTCAGCAGGCAATGGCTGGAGAAAGGAATTCCTTTCTGTGTGTTTTCTCTGATATTAATGCTCTTTGCCACCACTTGCAGGGTGACATGTATCTGATAAACACAAGGACTGATTAAACTCCAAAGCCCTAGAGCTACAAGAACTTCCTTATGGAATGAGGTTTAAATAATTATGGTTCCAATGTCAGAACAAAGAAACAACATAACAAAAGAGCTGGAATGTGAAGCTGAGTTCACTGGTCCAGGTTTATCTTATTCAACGTTGTGTGGTTGACAGGTGTTAAACTCATCATCATCTATAAGGTCCAACAGACCAGGGAGACAAAAAGCATGTGCAGCAGCATAAATATCCTTCCACTGTGAGCATGATAAAGGAAAAAGGCATTACTGTGTTTTTTACTGCCACATAATTGCATCCCAAGCTACTAGGAAAACTTCCAATAGAAAAGACATTTGAAAGTCTTAGTTGTTCAGTGGACTGTCATCAGTCCTTGCAAATCTGGTCTTGGTCTCACAAATCCCAGCTGACTGCTCTTGGTGACATCTCACAGTATATTTCCTGTTCTAGAGGAACTCCTTTGCTGACATTAAATTTGAGGCTATGTAAAAATAAAAAGAATCATGTTAAAATTTTTATTTTTTAATTTTCTAGTTGTCTTCTACCTTGACCTAAATATGAATACCCAAAAAGGGATAATTCTTCAGCTGATATTTTAGTACTCAGCTGTAAAATACCTTGTTCATTAAAAGAAAGAGCTATAGACTATTAAAAATGTTATCAGCTTTTGACATTTTGACTAAACAAAACAAAAAGTATAAGGGAAGAGAATTTAGATGAAAAATGTAGATGATTTACATATCTTGCTTGAAAGTGCATTGGTTAAATCGTTCCAAACCAACATGGTTTCATGAATGACTTAGATGTATGTCACAAGTTTGGCAGGTGATACAACCCATGACATTAGCACAGTGTTGCATAAATCTTCCAAGAGAAGATTTATACATTAGCAAAAGCTTTTCAGGGACATATGCTGTCATGAGTGCTTTGAACTGAGAGGACTCACAAAGACAATAGAAACACAAGTAAGAAATACTGAAGAGTAATTTAGCAGAAGAAGTTGAACTAAAGCATGTGGAAAAAATAACCTGAAAATTCTTAGGTAATCTTTGACAAAATATCAATGGGGCTTTTTTTTTTTTTTATCTCTGCTTCTTGTTCACAGGATGAGGATTTCCAGAAGTAAGCTTAATGAATAATGTTAAATAAAATAGACTAAAGAAACTAAACAGTACATTCAAGTTTCAAGGCAAAGTGAGCAGGGAAAAGTAATTTGGATTATATTTATAGAGGTCAAAGATGGAGATAAGCATCAGAAGAACATCATGGAAAATCACTGGATATCCAGGGCTTTTGTGACATTGAAACTGTCAATACAAAGAGCATTTCTTTATTTTCCTGCAGCTGAATCAGAGAATCAATCATACAGTGGTTTAGGTTGAAAGAGCCACGAGCAGGAACACCTTCCACTATCCCAGGTTGCTCCAAGCCCCGTCCAGCCTGGCCTTGGACACTTCCAAGGACGGGGCAGCCACAGCTTCTCTGGGCAACCTGTGCCAGGGCCTCCCCACCCTCACAGAGGAGAATTTTTTTCTGATATTTAATCAAAAATTCTTCTCTCTCAGTTTAAAACCTTTACCCCTTGTCCTACCACTTGGCATGGTGAAATCAAAGAAAGTTTGTAACCAACCTATTCTTGAGTGTTCTTCTTCTGTAAGAAGCAAAAATTGCCCAGATTCATGTTCAGCCACTTGACCACTCACAAGAACATACCCTGAATAATCTGAGCAATTCATCCTTTCTGGCAGCTTTATCTTCTTTCAGAAAGCTGACCTTTCTGCCTCTGATGACTAATTTATATTTACTGGCATAATGGCCTATAAGCTTCTTGTAAAGAATCCAAAGTCCTGAATTCTGTTGCTTGTCTGCTCTAATTGAACAGATATTAGTGAATTACACTGAAGAAAAGTCCAGTTTGTAATGTCCGTGCAGTACACTGCACTGTGCCAGGGGATGGCTGCACACAGGGGAAGCCAATCACTTATTCTGACAAACCATTAGCTGATTTCTTGTCAAGCATTTAACCTGTGCCAGCTATACTTCTCCTAAACAGATTTCAAGGCATAACTGGACAGCTGGCATTTTCTGGGACCATTCCCAATAGAGCCTGCATTCAGCCTCACCATTCTTGATACAGAAATAGTTTACTTCTGTAAGTATAAACAGTCCTGTGCCAGTTGGCCTAAGTTCCTGGACATGTTTAATTTACTAGTGTAGCTGTAGTGTTCCTCTGGAAAGGTTTGGAGGAGCAACAGTGAAATCTGTCCTTGGGAAAGGAAGGACCTGCTGGGAGAAGCAACAATACCTTCATGGAAAAAGGGAATTAAAATTGATTGTGCCTCTCTTAACTTTCTGCCAATGTTTTCATCTCTTCAGATCTGGACTCCACTACAGATGAATGCAAAGCAGAGCAGAGTCAGAAGAGAAGAGGCAGAATGAGGGTAGACTCTGGCTACAGGCACAGCAGTGAGGAGTGGGCAAGGCTCTGTGGTGCTGACATTCCCAAGGAAGAGGAGGGATTTTGTTGGGCTGAAAATAAATCCTTCTTGAGCTGGAGGGGCAGCTGCCTCACTCTCTGCCACGCCTTAGCCATGGCTCCCCCTCCCCCATGTTCTGTGACTGTGAATTCAGGAGCAAGAATCACATGCCAGCAAGGCAGGACAGGTCGGGTGGGAGAGTGGAGGCATCTCAAGACTACTGGTCTGTATCCCATTAGGACATCCCATCCTGTAGCCCTCATCCATGTTTTTTCTTGGTGCTGTTCATTTCTTGAACTGGAAGGTTTCCCTTAGTGTGTGGATGAGGAGATAGCGGTGGAAGTAACACATGTTTTGAAATACACTGCTAAACATCTTCGGGCTCTGTAAAGCTGTAAGTGTTTTCATAATATATCTTATCTCATTTGGAAGCTGAGGATGGGCTGGACAAATGGGTGGTTGTTACCTTTGAAAATGATCTGAACTGTTCAAGGGCTAGAAATCAGCAGCTAATTAGTATCTGGCTGGCAGTTGTTAATGAGAACAGTACCCTGTGGTTCATAACAAGGTACTCATCTTTCAAAATCTTCATCAGTACCCTGTGAGTGAGTCACAGGTTGCACCTTTGGCAAACTTGCAGGAACACTGATCCATGGGAGTGGCTGAGTATCACAGATGGACAAGATTCAGTCCAGGGAGATCTTGATAAACCTGAGGATGAGGCCAACAGAAACCTCTTGAAGCTCATAAAGCAGTGCAGTTTTCCAGCTGGGGCAGAATCAATGCTGTGTGGACAGTGAAGTGTCTCAGCAGCAGCCCTGCCAGGGAGGATGGGAGGGTTTGTGAGAGACAGTTTAAGCCAGCAGTGCTTCCTCAGGCTGAGGAAAGCAAATCCCCGAGTGGGCTGCATTAGGAACATTGTGTCTAACAGACTGAAAGCAGTTACCCTCCTGTACCTGGGGCTGTTGCAGTCACATCTGGAATACAGTACTGCATTTTGGGCTCTGCAGTTCAAGTCAGATGTGGAGGGGGTCCAGTGAAGGGCTACCAAAATGGTACATGACCTAGAGCATGTTACCTGGGCTACAAGCTCCCAACAAGTAGAGGACAATGACCTACCTTTACATATTCCCGTTTCCTATCTACACTTCCCTCAGGCCACGTGGTCCTTTGGTCAGAATGTGTCTGCCCATAAAGGAGTGGAAAGCAGCATGAAGTCAGAGGTGAGCCTGTAACTCCATGGTTTCTTCTTGCAAGAGTGACTGGATTCATTCACAACGTCCTGTGGGTAGGCAAATGTTTAGGTATTTCCAGGAAAGCAGCTCCATCACAAGTAATGGTGACTTGGGAAGACAAATACCATAATTCCAAATGTTCCCCAATCTTCTTCCCTCAAACTTAATTGCTGAACGTTATATTACATACATTATATGGTATGAAATACCCCTTTGGTCAGCTGGGGTTGTCTGTCCCAGCTGTGTCCTCTCCCAGCTTCTTGAGTCCCCTCCAACTGGCCTGCTGGTGGGGCAGCGTGAGAAGCAGCAAAGCCTTGGCACTGTGTAAGCAGAGTTCAGCAATAATGCAATCATGCCTGCTATCACCAACACTGGTTTAATCACAAATCCAAAACACAGCCCCATACAAACTACTATGAAGAAATTTAACTCTATCACAGCTAAAACCAGTCCATAACTTTTGGTGCAGAAAAGAGATGCTACTGATGTCTCATTTCCTTCTTCAAAGTGCTGCTGCAGTATATCCAAGCCTCCTCTGTAAACACACCTTTTCCAGGCTCAGCAGGTACCACTGTCAGTCCCCTGAGCTGAACTGACTGTAGTCCAACCTGATGCCTGAGGATCATGTTGGCAGTAGTTCCTAACTACTATGAAATTAGTGGCTGTTCCTTGTTTAAACTAATGACAAGAATTAACTTTACTCAGAGCAACAGGTGAGCTGAAACTTTCTCACCTGTTGGGGACTTTGTCTGTTTCTTTCACCCAGGTTTCCTATTGCATCTTTTTCTGACAATGTTTCTTTTGTCAAATCACAATAAATTACAATAAATATCTCTTCAGCCTGTGCGAATGCAGTCTCTTGCCCTTTGTCCATGGATGAGCTCCAGAGGTGGTGTGTCTGCACATTAACTTGATTCCAGTTCTAGTCATCAGAACAATTTAAACCATTCCCTTCTTGGCTACAGGAAGGTCCTGGTACCAGATTTTATTCCACTATGGGGGAAAAAAAAAAAGAAGCCTCAAAATCCAAAACCTACTAAACACAGCAGGTGGACACTGCTGAATTCAGAACAAGATGCAGCTTTACAAGTTCACAGTTCACAAGAACACAGAATGGCAGCTTGGTGCTGATTTGTTGCAGTTGCACAGGGAGACAGGGAGACAAGGCTGAGCTCATTAACCTGTGCTGCCTGTGAGTGAGGATGCACCTCAAGTTAAACCTTTGGGTGTGTCCTTTGGAGTTGAAAGTTGGAACCCATGACAAGTTCCCATCCCCTTTCATGTGAAGATTATCAGAATGCTGCAGAATGCTTCTGGCACAGAAAGGATCCCTGGAGTGCAGTGCAATCCCAGAGAGTAGGGGCTTGTGCTGGCACCTGACTTAGTGGCACAAAAATAAAAAAGTATCATAGAATCATAGAATCATAGAATTAACTGGGTTGGAAGAGACCTCCGAGATCATCAAGTCCAACCCTTGATCCAACCCCACTGTGATTACCAGATCATGGCACTCAGTGCCACATCCAGCCTTGTCTTAAAAACCTCCAGGGATGATGAATCCCCCACCTCTCTGGGTAGGCCATTCCAGTGCCTGACCACTCTCTCTGTAAAGAACTTCTTTCTAATATCCAACCTAAACCTCCCCTGGCAGAGCTTAAGCCCGTGCCCTCTTGTCCTATTGTTGGTTGCCTGGGAGAAGAGACTGACCCCCCTTTGGCTACAACCTCCTCTCAGGTAGTTGAAGAGAGTGATGAGGTCACCTCTAAGCCTTCTCTTCTCCAGACTAAACAACCCCAGCTCCCTCAGCCTCTCCTCACAGGACTTGTGCTCAAGTCCCTTCACCAGCCTTGTTGCTCTTCTCTGGACCCGCTCCAGCACCTCAATATCCTTCCTGAACTGAGGGGCCCAGAGCTGAACACAATACTCAAGGTGTGGCCTCACCAACGCAGAGTACAGGGGAAGGATCACTGCCCTGCTCCTGCTGGCCACACTGTTCTTGATGCAGGCCAGGATGCCATTGGCCTTCTTGGCCACCTGGGCACACTGCTGGCTCATGTTCAGCCTCCTGTCGATCAGCACCCCCAGGTCCCTTTCTGCCTGGCTGCTCTCCAGCCACTCTGTGCCCAGCCTGTAGCGCTGCAGGGGGTTGTTGTGGCCAAAGTGCAGGACCTGGCACTTGGCCTTGTTGAACTTCATCCCATTGGAGTCAGTCCATCTCTCCAGCCTATCCAGGTCCCTCTGCAGAGCCCTCCTGCCTTCCAGCAGGTCGACACTCCCTCCCAACTTGGTGTCATCTGCAAATTTGCTGATGATGGACTCAATCCCCTTATCTAAATCATCGATAAAGATGTTAAACAGCACTGATCGCTGGGGGACACCACTGGTGACTGGATTCAGGGACATGATGGTTTGGCCTCAAAACTCAGACTGTCTCCTCTGTTAAAATGTCTTTTCTCCGTGGACCTTCTGCATGTTTTCTTACTTAAATGTGCTTCCATTTCTAAGCAAAAGCTTCCTGCAGAGCAAATACACCACACACATCCCAGTCTTACATTCTCTGAAGATTATATAACGACCAGACTAAAATCTTAGGGGTCACATTTACTCCTGCACCCCAGTTATGCACTCATTAATGAAACAGTAAACCATTAACTGCAACTTTCAAAGAAGTTGTCCGGTAAACTTTATTGTGGTTAACTGAGTTATTCTCCTTCCCAAGACCAGTTTTGGTGATTCAAAATGTGTTCAGACTGTCCTCCAGCCCTTGCAAATGCATGTGGGTCTTTCATGCACATTCAGGGACATACAATTCCCAGCTCCACCAGACTTGCTTTTTATTGCCCTTGCATTCAGACTTCTTTTGCTTAGAGCTGTGCAAACAATCCTGTACCTCAGTGAACACAGAGTCCTGATGTGAAACACGCCATCTATGTAATGCTGGAGCCAGGTGATGAGAAAACAGACCCCAGTGACAGCCATGCCTAGCACTGTTCTTGAGGTTCTGTAGTCTCAGCTGCACAAGGCAGGTGTGATTCATGGTGGCAAGAAAACCTGAAGCTTTTCTCAGCTGGGAATTCAAGCTCCAACAAGTAGAGAGCAACAACCTGTCTTTACATCTTCCACTATTTCCTATATGTACCAATTAAATAAAGAGATCCAGGATCAAAGCAGATATGTCCCAGACAAGAAATATCCCAGCTGAGCTCCCGTATCCCTCCAAGGTACTGGGAGAGGAGATACTGTGAGTGTTTAGGGAAGACCATCTCAGCATACGTAAACCATGCACCTCCATCATCCAAAGGATGTTAAGCAGCTAGGGAATAGAGACATTTTAACGTAAAAATGAGGATACAAGGCTACCTGTTGGAGCCTTTCCTGTCAGCTGCTGGTTAAGCAAAAGAATATCACACACAAAGAGGCAAAGCTTTTGATGATGTCATCAGCAGGGCATGTGAACTGCAAGTCAGACTTACAACCCACAAACTTGTCTCGTGGGGTTGGCAGGGAAAAGGAACCAAGAAGAAATATCTTTTTCCCCATGTGATGAGCTTGCTCTCCCTGCACACCCACGGGCACAGTGCTTCCATAATTGCTGGAGTTATTAGTGTCCTGGCCTTAGCCAGCCACTGCTCTACTGAGTGAGAGAAGTCACACTGGAGAAGAGCAGGCAGAGTTTGGCTGCTGGTAGATAAAGGGGCCCCTGAGGAACCCTCCAGGATGAGGGTGTGAGTCCCTCCCAGGGATGCTGGTGTGAGCAGCCCTATTGCTGCCCATTGCTGGCTCAGTTCCACTATGGTTATCTGGGCTGTAGGTGCTGAAGGCTTGTTGTAGGTGTAATCCTGCACTGATAAGAAAATTTCAGGTCAACGTATCTTTCCTGGTCTGCAATATAGGAGGATGAAAAAGGTAATGGAGAGGGAGAATAGAGAATAATACCTGTGCTTTTACTGGACTGGTAGGGCAGCTTGTCAGTCCTTCAGCCTTCACATCATGGGCATCAGCATTCAATCAGTGTCACTGATGGCCAGCAAAAAGTGCTAATTAAAGAAACTAATAGGAAATCCCAGGATGAAAGAGCAACAAAAGGTATGGCTTTTTAAATTGGCAGAGTTCTTGCCATGTTCTGGGAAAGGTGAAATACCTACGAGCCTTGTGGGAGAAGCCTCTACCACTCATTAAATCCCTTGCATCTAAAGCCAGACACTGATGTACCAAGATAGCTGTGATTGTTGGACAATCTGCACTGTAACAAGAAAATCTGGATTGAGTTTGTTGCTGCCTTAACAACCGAGATGGTAACTTAATATTTGATCCACATGGGCTGTGTGACACTGCAGTAAATACAACACTCCCCCATTAGCTCAGAGGTAAGATGAGAGCACAACAGCAAAGGGTGACTGAAAATAAGAGGTGAGAGCATTAGCAAAAGTCACATGTTCAGTGGGTTTCCCAAATAGGCACAATGATGTGGAGTGTCCCAGCTGTGGTTCTTTGGAAACTGTTAGGGGAGCACTGATGGCTCTGCATAAAGCCCCAGTGGCACCTCTGCTAAAATATTCTGTGCCTCCCAGCACTGCACACTCAGAAATTACTGATTCAAAGACAGAATTTGTGAGACCACGGGGGAACAAAGAAGCTCCCTTGAGGGCAGAGCCTGGAAGAGTTCAGCTTGTGGCTCTTGGGCCTTGGGCAGCACCCCAGGGGCACTGGTGAACCACACATTTGCTTTTAGGTGGAACAGATCCCTGCAAATCCAGCCTATTGGGTGTTGCCTCCCCAGGCTCTGTCTCAGGCACTTCACATGGATGACTTCCCAAATTTGAAACCAACGTCAGCCTGGAGCCAATCCCACCTGGAGCCAGGATTATCTGAAGCCAGTCCCACCTGCAGCCAGTCTCACCTGGAGCCAACATTACCTGAATACAGCATTACCTGGAGCCCTTCCCACCTGGAGCCAGTCTCACCTGGAGCCAGTCTCACCTGCAGCCAGTCTCACCTGGAGCCAGTGTCACTGAGCCCAGCCTGAGCTGCTTTGCCCAGACAAGGAGAGGCCCCAGCCAGCCCTGGCTCCAGCAGCTTTCCACCCACTCCATGAATACTTTGCCTCCCAGGTGTGTGCTCTGCCCAGAGCCACAAGCAGTGGCTGGGACTGGCACTGCCTGTTTTTGGCTACTGACAGTGCAAACAGAGGGGTGTCCTGGCTCCAGAGCAGCAGCCCCTGGACTTCAGGCTCTCCAAGTCCTCTTTGCAAGGGGGACCTCCCTGCCTTGGTGCTGCCCTTTGGCTTGTTGTGACACACATGCCAGGACATGGCAGCTGCTCTGTGTCGACCCAAAGGCCAGCCCAGAGCAGTGTCCCCTGGCAGTAGCTTGTGGGCCTTGTTGGTGTCTAAGGCTGAAAAAGTACAAGAATGATGAGACAGGAAGATGTGTGGAGGCTTTCCCTGAACTCTGCCCCATACCCCAGGTGCTCCTGGCTGGCACATCCCAATCCTGATGTCTTTCTTTTGTGTGGCATCAGGAGCCTGGTTTGCCTCCCATGAATTTTTGTGGCAGATTTTTGAATGAACAGAAACACTCAGGAGCCACTGATTGTGGTAAGGAGCTGTGCAGGTTAATTACCAGTGTTTTGAGGAATATGTGACACCAAATGGTTTCTAAAGGATGGTTCCTCTCATAGTGGAGGTACTCTCTGGGGCTGTGAATGTTCCCTCCAGAGCATGTGGATTTTTGTCTCTGCTGAAATGAGACAGAGTTGTTCCTATTCTGCCACACATGAATCATGCAAGTAACCTCTTCAAATTTATGATATGGACATCTGCACTGCTCTTGCCTGAACAATTCTGTCAGTGATGCATTCCTAAGGATCCCAGAACGGTTATTTTTATGGCTGTTAGTATCACTGCTCCTTGGGGTTGGGTTTCAGAAACATGAAGATTGTTTTTCACTGACATCTTAAAATTTGAGGGGGAGATGAGAACTCTCCAGGGACTGAGAGTGGCATTTGGCTCTGTCAGCTGCACAGAGTATATGATCTGTTCCTATAATAAGAACACAAGGATTTACACAATTCAAGACATCCTAAATTATGGTAAAATAACTATTTCTTTCTGCATTCAGGAAATTGAAATAAAAATTCATAGAAGTGAAAGTACACCCACATTTGCCCACATACTATTTATGTTACTCTAATACTTTGGTTTTGTGTTGATTCTGCAGTGGCTGTGCAGAGCCTGGACTCTTCTTGGAAAGAAACCTCTGCATGAATGCACAGAATAGTGCCTTTTTCCTTAGGAACTCATGAATGTTTCTAACTACAAATTTCATTATTCCACCCTGTTTCATCTTCCCAGTCATCCCTTTCCTTATTGACAAGAAAATTCATGCAAATACTCACATTGTTTGTTTGGGTTTTTTTTTTTTTTTTTTTGGGGGGGGGTGGGTAAGAAAATAGGTTTCTTTGTGTCAAGGGGTGAAAACCTTCCTAGGCTGTTGAAAAACTTCCCAGAGAAGAGGCTTCTCCACTGCTGGTTTTTCATGGAGGTGGGAGGACTCCTTTTCTGCTTTGGCAGCAGCACTGAGGTGGTAAAAACGTCCCTGTTCTCTGATTTCCATAAAATTCACCTAGAGAAAGGTCTCCTATGTGGAATGAGAGTCCCTTAGGGAAACAGGATCACCATACTGGCCACATCACAGGGACCCCTGAGAAATGTCTGCAGCAGCTTCTCTGTGCTACCCCCCACCCCTGTCCCATCTCAGTGTCAAAGACTGCAGCACTAACGCAGCAAAATTTGCAGGGAATTTCCTGAATTTCACCACAGAAGGTTCCACACAGCAATATGCTCTGAACTTACACATGTACTGCCCTCCCTCGACTGCAGCACAACTAAACCTTCTGCTGTCATCCCCGACTCACAGAACAGGGAGGAGTGGGAAAGCCGGGAACCTCCCCAGCACACTCATCACAGCTCAGTCAGCCCTGGGTCAGAATAGCATTGTCATCTCCTGAGGGACAGGGAGAGAAGAAAGGGAAAACTGGGCCAGAGAGGAGTCTTGGAGGTGCTGTGGTGCAGTGCAGCTTAGATAACATACTCTCTCCAGGAAAGCATCACTGGCCCCATACCAATCTGACAGTTTTTCCCTTCCAGAGGAAATCTCTGGTCCCCTGCCATGACAGAACAACCCTGCTGTGAGTCTCCCAAAGCTTAGGGAAACAGGGCTGAGGATGCTGACTGCATTTAGCTCAGGAGAAGGTGCTGGGCAGTTCACTCCTGCCAGAGTGGCTGATCCCCCATGAGCTGAGATGTCCATGTGGCAGTCCCGACAGAGGCAGTCCTGGCAAAGAGCTTGTTAACATACCCAGGAGACAATCCATACATGCAATGGCTTCTTGGATTGTTTGGGAAGAGCCTCTGGCATGGCATCTACTAAACAGTGGATTATCTGCATAACAAGGAAGTTTGGATTTTGCTTTATGCAGAGCATCCAGGGCTCTTCTGATGGAGGCCAACAAAGTGTTTGGCATGTGCAGGAAGAATGTGATTCCCCTTCTAGTGTCAGTAGTACAATGTGGCATGAATGAACCCCTCTCTAGCCTGGTATTGTATGACCTCCAGCAAGCAGCTCACCCAGAAGAGAAGGCAGGTGGGTGCCAGAGAGCACAGGGAACACTAATCTCCTGCTAATAACATAAACAAAGAGAAGCATTTTTTTAAAAAAGGTAATGACGTGTCACAGTAATACTGAAGAGGGCATCTCATCAGTCATTTTAGAACAGATGTAAAGTCACAAGTCAGCACAATATTTCCACCCCTTGTTATAAATTCAGGTTTTACAAGGCACAAGGTTCTCCCTCCAGCAATTCACTCCCTAAAGGTGAGAAATGTTTGGCATGTCATGAAGGTTTTTGTTAAATGATTTTTGTGATTTACAGACTACTATTCATGAGTGGGTATTCTGGCATATCATTTGTCCAGCCAAGAATATAGTTTGTGCTCTCCACATCTGTCCAGATAGAGAAACTGGATAAATACCCCTGTCATTAATTTGTTATCCATGGCACAGCCTTTAGCAGAAGAACATCGTTCTCCTGACAGTCCAGTTTGGACCAAAAAGAAGGTTGGGCTTACATTAAAAGCTAGCATGCTGTCACATGGAAAACAGAAATATTGGAACACAGAACTAGACACTTGCCCAGTCTGTCTGTAACAATCATACCTTACAGTCAATTCTGTGATCTCATCAGGTCCCAGATTATAACCAGTTATAATGAAGAACAAAACAGGGATGAAGAAAAATTTATGATATGGTGCTCACAACTGCAGTGACCAGAATTTCACCAGAATTTGATGGCATCTTTCCAGGCCTCAATTTCAATAAAATTTATTTGTTTACCTTTAAAATTCTCAAAAGCTGGATCTAACATATAGATATTTCAGGATTGGAAATGTACCTTTAATTCTAAAAAATGATTTAGCAAAAGGATTCTTTACATTTATTCATTTTACTCCTCATATTTTCCTTCAGCCTAAAGAGATCTTTTTCCTCCTTCTTTTTTTCTCCTCAGTTGAGTTATACAAATAAATCCATCTTATATCAACTTCAGCTCACTGGATAATCTTTTCAATCACTCAGAAGTGTGAACCATCATCCTTCAAGTCATTCTTTTCGAGTCATAAAGGAGTTCATTCATTCTCATGACCATTTTATTAATTCTGATGGGGTGGAATAGGAGAGACAGGGAAAAAGATGTGCAGTAGGGACTAGGAGGCAGGAGAAACCAAAAAGTATCAGGGAGGTGAGTAAAAGGAAAGGTGGTTTGGAGCAGTGTGAGAAACCATTTACTGCTCAGCAGTAACTCTAATGACCGCCTTGTTCAGAGAGAAGTATTTCTTTCTTCACAAACCAATCCTTTAGCCACATGACAGTAACTGATTGACAGTGTTTTCCAGCCCACCCAAGACCCCCAAACTGTTTCTGCACAGGATTTCTTCAGGAGTTGGGCTGGCATTGTGAGAAGGACCAGGATCTCACTGCCTCACAGTTGTTTGCATGAAGGTCACACTCAATCTGTGTCTCAAAGAGTTCCCTGCTTGTGAAATAGCCTGTCACGCAGTGCCCAGTGTGCTCATCCTCTCTCAGGTCTCCCAGGAGTGTCCTGAACACTTTCTGTCCTCCCAGTCCCCACCAACACCTCTCCTTTCCCTTCCTTTTTCGTTTTCAGCCATTTCTTTTGGCACCCTTGCTCACAAGGACTTGAGGTGTGAGGAGGCACTAGACACAACCTGCCTGCCCCTCCTGAAGTGCCAGGACAAAGCAGAGATTTGGCAGATGGATCTGCTAGGGCACTCATTCAGTACCCAGAGAGACAGCCATCCAGGTACTTGGGCAATGGGCATGAAATTGGGTGGAAAAACACAGAATATACCCAAAGCTGGTAGATCTTCAGACATTTCCCAGCAATTGACCTCTGATCTTTCTTCTGAAATTATACATTTGCCTTTAAAGATTGCAAACCTCCCCTCATCACTGCTTAAAAAATATTTATTCATAGTTCTTCTTTATTTTGAAAGAGCCCAGCAACATATGCAAGTGGTGAACATTACCCACAGTGAGAACACCTGCCAATATCAAGCATCAAATTACATATCAGGAGTCAGATACTGTTTCTTCCCGGGCATTGGATTACTCAGGGTAAAGCAGTTTCACTAGTTCCGTCTTTCAGAACTAAAGTCCCTCAAGAAAAATACTGTCTGTGGGACTGAGATGTGGTGATCGAGCTCTGATGATAGAAAATGTGGTGGAGCTCTTACGTTCAAAGAAACACCTGCCACTCTTTCAGATCAAGATTATTACAGACTTGGAAGTCTATGCAATAAAAACAAGGTATCAGATGCATCTATTTTAAACTTACTGTCAGAGGTGTACATTTGAGCCTATTATGGATCCTTGTTTTTCCCAAGATCAGTTACCTTTGCATCAGCACTTCCCAGCTGACAGGCAGCCTGACTCCAGGAATAGTGTGTCACTGCAAAGTGATGCCCATCCTCCATGTACGGCAACAAATCACAAACTGAGGAGAAACTGATTTTCCATTACACCTCTATTAATATTCCATTTTGATCCTGGTAATCCTCTGTAATTTATAGGGTGTGTAGTGAAGTTCTGCACAGTGCGCACAGTGTGCGAAATCTGTGTTTCCCAAATGTCCCATTTATAACAGAAGACCCAACAGATACTTCTAATTTTCAAAATTTGCAGAACTTTTCTATCAAAAAAATTCCACAAAATCAGTAGTTTGTGCAGAGCACTGTAAGATAATGACTTACTAATAAATAAAGATATTTTTTAAAAATATGTTGTAATTGCTTTAAAATAAATATGTATCATCCATTCCATATTCTTTGTGACATTATCCAAAGCAAACAGAATAGATTATGACTAGTTGTCCACTTGCTCTTCAGCAAATAGACATAGACTTCAACCTTATCTACATTTCAAATACAAGTTTTTTAATGGATTCACAAGAGCAGAATGTAAACTAAAGGTTTCACTTTTTGTCCTTTTATTCTGTGTCATGGAAGACTGTGAGATGACTCAAATCATTTTCAGTCCGTCTGGTGTGCCCCAGACTGGTATCCAGACACCAAATATTATCACTAGTGCCCAAAAGCCCTTTACAGAGAGCTTTATGTAAAACCAAATCATATGAAGTCATGGAGTCATGAGGGCCCTCAGGGGATTAGATAGTCCAACCATCTTGCTCAAAGCACAGTCAACCAGAAAAAAGATGTTTGGTAGGGTTTGAAATATCTCCAAGGATAGACACTACTGAAACACTTTGGGTAACGTTTTCCAGTGTTTGAACACTCTCACAGTCTAAAATCGTCTTTCTTATGTTTAAGTGGAATTTCTTACATTTCAATTCATGTCCATTGCCTCTTGTTCTGTCACTTTATAGCATTGAGAAGAGTCTGGCTTTGTCTTCTGCTGCCAATCAAATATATACACACATATTGACATCATTCCCTAGAGGCTTCTTTTTGTTGAAGGCTAAACGATCCCAGCTTCTCTCCATAGATGCCCCAATTCCTTGAACAACTTTGTCACCCTTCACTGGAATTGCTCAAGAATCTCCATCCCCTTGTTGCACTGGGGAGCCTAGAACTGGACACAGAGCTCCAGACATTGCTTCACCAGGGCTGTACAGAGGAGGAGGAGCACCACACTCAATCCCCTTGAAACACTTGTCACAGTGAAGCCCAGGATCCTGCTGGCCTTGTGTCTACCAGGTCTTTTCCTGCTTTCTGGCCAATCATCCCCAAACCTCTGCTGGTACATGGCAATATTGCTCCTCACATGTAGGACTTTTCATTTCCATTTGCTGAACTTATGTCAGCCTGTTTCTCCAGCTTGTCAAGATCCCCCTGAATAGCAACACAGCCCTGTTGTACACCAACCACACCTCCTAGTTCTGCATCATCCATAAATTTGCTGAGGCTCACTCGGTTTCAGCATCTAGAATGTTAAAGAAGGTGTTAAAGAATGTGGGTATTTGTTTTGACCACTGGGGCATAACACTGTTTTTCTGTAAAACTTTTCCTCCAACAAGAAAATCAACACAGAAAGAACATTATTACAAATCACCTGTGAGGGACTACAAAAGTGTGACAAACTGTTTTTCTAGAGATTTTAAACTATCAGCTGCTGGATTCAGGAAGGCAAAACTGTATGTCTGCTTCTGCTGTTATGCTGGGGGCTGCACACCCTTGCACAATTCAGTTTTCCTGCAGAAAGACTGATATAAACATTTAAAGCTAGATTTTTATCTGAAGGGTTTAAGACCTAGAGGGTTTAGTACCTAGATCAATCTGACACTTTGTGAGGGTGTTCTATGTTGCTGGAAGGACAGCCTCCTCATGCCTTATTTGACAGGCACTGACACCCTTACAGGACATTATCCTCAAGAGAGGATGTTTGATAACCAGCTCCCAGACTCATGCAAGCTGGATCCCATATCTTTTAGCTGCAAGTGTAAATTACTGGCTATCATGCATCCAACAGTCCAGCACACAAATCACAGCATTGCACTCTCTGTCTGCTTGAGTAAGTATTTAAACTGTTCTTCAAAGTTCCATGGAGTCAGACTATTTCAACGTTCTAACAAAAATATCTTTTCAGGAATTTTTTTGCTGTTGTCATTGATGCTAACATGGAGATAATAGTTCTGTAATAATCAATACACCAACAGAGTAATCACAAACAAGCTGGTTTCCCAGCACAGCAGACCTTACCCATTTGCAAGGTCCCACTTTGATGTACACAGTGGGACAAACCTTTGTCCACTCTGTGACACTGGAAATTGTTGTAACTCTCAGCAACAATCCACAGGAAAACATTAAGTCCCTGCCATGTTTTCCTGTACACAGTTCTTCCTTTGGCCATGGGATTCTCTGCCCCAGCTAAGTGTCCCAGCCATTGCCCTTGAACACACATGTGCTCCTAAACATTATCTCTACCCTTTGCATAATTAGAAGATATTAGAAGAGTTAAAATGGTCCATCTCGATCAAACAGGAAATGAAAGGAAAGAAAAAGACTCTGGAGAAAAGGAGTTCTAAAATTGGTACATTCAAAGTGTACGCAGAGGAGCCCACCAGAGAAGGACTTCCTATAAACAGCAGTGCTTAATAGCACAGTTCATGCTCTGTAGCAGGAGTTTGTGCAGCAGTCCATTAGTCATGACAAGTTAGTAAATCACAGAAGAAATTCAATCCCATATTTGACAGAAACAGGTGTATACACTAATGTCTCTAGGCTTTGGCAAACCTTCTGGAGTGTTTAATTTCGTTTCAGAAGATGCAAAACAAAGCTGAGCATTTTCAGACTGTCCAGTAGCTTTGTGTTCCTTTAAGAAGTTTCTTTTAACGAATTTTACCTCTATAGTTACACAGTTACTCATGCTAATAGTTTCAGAATTGGATTACAAACATAATCAATAGAACAAAGCAGCTGGCAAAGTACCCAAGCCATTGTCATCTGACAATTCTTCTTCATTTCAGTCTTGAACAAAAAGTGATGCATAAACCTATGTAATGTGTTCTCATGCTCCTGCCACAGAGAGACATATCCAGGCAAGACCCCACTGGGAACCCAAAGATTTTTGGCACAAGTTGGCATGTTTATGGAGGAAAGATTATTCTCTGCCATCACCAAATTCTTACTCAGGATAGATACTGATTTAGGAAGGGCATACAAATAAAGGCATACAAAGAGCATACAAAAAACCCCAGAGGACTGAGGACAATCTTGAAGAGTCTGAATGTAGAGTTCAGCAGACAAACAAACCTTGTGGGCCTGTAAAAGTCTCCTGTGAAAGAGCAGGAAGGAATCTGTGTGTGGAGAAAAGCTGAAGGACCAGCTTCTGGGTGACAATGGGGGTGAGAGCTCTCAAAGAACAGGCCTGAACAGAGAACAGCTTGCAAGAATGCTTTCTAACAGCTAATTCTGGATTTAGCTCTAATTTTAGCTGCCACTTTCTCCTAACTGGACATAACTGCTCTGGAGCAGTGAGGGGTTGAGCCACTTGGAAATGTACCCTTTCCCCAGAATGCCAGATTGCTGAAGATGCCAGGAGGAAGTAGCTGGATGTCACAGGAGCTCAAACAGGAGTCTTTGCACCTACCTTAAGCCCTGTCCATTGGTGGGAAGGCAATTGGCCTCTGCATTTCCCTGCACAGTTTTCGATCCCTGTTGGTTCAGCTCCATGGGCAGAATCTCTCATGCCAGACATTCCCTCAAACAGGTGGCCAATTCACCACTGACCCATTTGTCTTATGTTAATAACACAAATCACCTGAGAGTGAATACTAATACTACAGTGAGAATAACTATGTCCTTCCTGGTGCCTCCAAAAACCTCGGATGGACATTTTACTATGTGTTCAATAACTGAATTCTTGGCTTTAGTTTCTCCAGATTTTGGTTCCTTTAAAACATTCTTGAAACCTATCAAAATACTGGCATGTCTTTTTCTGTACTTTATGTATTGAAGCAAAATGAAATGTTATTCAACAGACTAGTTTTGTAGCCATCAGCTCTTCTGAGAAACCACCTTTCAAAGTCAATGAACTCAGGTCTCGGTAAATTATTGGGTTCCAAAATTCCTCCTCCCTGGAAGAGATTAGGGATTGGATCCTCTTTGAACTTCCAGTATCTAAAATTCACATTTCTGAGTCTGTCATCTCGGCCTTCTTGCACAGTCAAAGCAGAGAAATCTTGAGACAAGGATGTCTGATCAAATAATCTGCCACATTTTGTAGCCCACTCTTAATAAATTGCAACAGCCAATGAGAGAGTCATTACAACATCAGTATCAGTTGATATTGAAGAAGAAATTATGGAAAAATTGACGTTTTACTGTGCTCTGCTTTTGTCTCATTTGACATCTGCAAATGAAAGTCCTTTACCCCAGCCTCCTGTTCTCTGTGCAATATTTTACTTTTTTCTTTAACCACAAAACCCAGTGATATGAGGAAAGTATACTCCAGAATTTCGATAGGAGGCAACTTCAGATCCTCAAAGGAAATACTGCTTTAGCCAATTGCTATATACTATCAAACTTCCCAGTGCTGACTTTGAGAAGGTAGAAAAGGCCAAAAGCTATTTGACCCAAGGTCATTATTCTAAAACCAGCACAGTCTGGCTGGTGGAATGAAAACTGCTCCTTAGTGGCACTGATGGATGGTGCCCTGCTGCCAGGAGATAGATGCAGAAACATTCATTCTCACACTCCTCCACAGTGTCAGTGCTGCCAAACACGATGTGCTGGTCTGCCTGAGAGAGCTGCCACGGACACTAAAGCAGCCCCAGCTCCAGGGGAAACGCAGGGAAGGCAAAGAGCACACATACCTCCAGATCCTGCTCTCAGTTCCACTAGATCCCGTTCTCAAATCCCCTTTATTCTACAACTGTAAGTAACTAAGGTAGCAAAATTATTTTGTTTCCTGACTGAAAAATACACCTGATAAGTATTCTCTACTTAAGGAGCTATGTGGGCAGATTATCTCAGTGGAAGTCCAAATCATGCATACATAAATTAAACCTTATAATCAACACACCTCCTTTAGCCCCCATGTAAACACACAGAGTGTCATTTAACTGTCCACTTGCTTTGGTCAAACCATGGACTATTGTAAATGACATTTATTAGTATCCCACTATCTGGTCACACTGTAAAACTGTCTCAACGGGTCTGGAATACGGTTGATTAATCTATCACACACATACAGAAAAACACTCATTGTAAAGACAGACATCCCTTTGTAACCAGCTTACAGAGGTTTACCTGCCAAAGTCGATGTAGCTGCCATTTCCTCTGTCTCAGAGGGTTTCAGTGTGCTTTTTCCCACTTATCCTGCCTTAACTCAATGCTAACTGGGTGTGAATTGCTTTCTGCTAAAGGATGATTTTCTCAGCAACAAACAGGTGTGCATTAATCTTTGCTTTGAAGATCCTCAGTGGAATAAAACAAAGGTCTGGATTTAAAGCTGAGGTCCAACATAGATCATAAAGCTTTCTTCAGGATGCTGAAGCCAGGCTAAGGTAAGGCTGTTCAGTATATGATATTCATGTTTCCTAGATATGTCAGCTGATATCAGAAAAGGCTGTTACTATTTCTATAAAACATCCTTTGTTAGATTACTAGCACAGAAAACTTTAATCTTCATTGCTTAGCTTGATATAAATACAATGAAATCAAAATAATCTAATTAAACCCCACCTTCCTACCACTGAGGAAATCTTCAACAAAATGAAAAACTTCAAACCCCCAAAAATTCTTCCCCTGAATTTCAGTATCATATTACTTATTGTGGCCCTGAATGAAATTGAGAAATTAGGTCAGCATAAAAACCATACTGCAGAAAACCTGATTAAGACATGGCAAGGCACTTTTATACACTCAGTGTCAAAAATAACTACCTCATTTGATGTTTCATTATCCCTACTATCCATTTTCAGCCATGTATTGTATTATATGGAGTATATATATGAATGTGTATAGAATAGAATATATAAAAACATATCTATGTACCTATATATTTCATAATTTTCCATTATTATATATAAGGGTAGATAATAATGCAAGTATACAAGAGATAACAGAGAAAGTTAAGGATTTAGAAAATATTACTGAGAGTGCAGAATAAAAAAGAGAAGTAACTTGAAACACTTGTTATGCCAAGATCTCTAAAATCTTTATTATCTACAAATTTCTAAAGGAACAAACTGCAGTTTTGGAAACCAGTGAGGGAGCTTCACATTCTGAGCATTCCTAACTCCCTTTTCAGCTGTCTAGATCCTCATTCTTCTCCTCATTTTTTCCTATAAATCTCCCAGCTCTTCACTCAGAGCTTGTTGACCTGGGACTCTGCAATGTCAGCCCGTTCCTCGGCTTCCTCCAGCTCAAGATGGACCTGGCGGAACTTGATGAGACTGGCATTGGAGAGCTCCTCCTGTGTGGGGAGAGAGAGCCGGGAAGATAAAAAGGCTGAAACTTCCATTTCCCCCACCTCTAGCCTGGGAATCCCTCCCCAAGTTGTGGTCCTGCAGCTCTGGGTTCCTGGAGTCTCATAAAACACTTTTAAAAGCTATTTTTGTTGTTATCCGGTAGAGCACTGGCCAGCTTCAACTAAAGTTTGTATGAATTTTCTCCCTGCAGTGGTGAACAGCATCTCTGAAATTCTATGTAGCCTGACCTTTCTTCTTCTTCCTAAATTCCAGAAAGAGGTCCATTTCAGTCAAGTCACCTTCTGCCCTGATTGATTGACTTCTGACAAGACAGATATATTGAAATTGCCTAATCTTCTGCTCTTACAAGACATCTTTTAAAAAATGACTAGTATTTATTGGTCTCAATACTCTTGAAAACAGATTTCCAGGGAACCTTACTAAATAGTTCCTTGAGCATCCTAAAGCTTGCTTTCCCAAAATCCAGAGTAGTAGCACCACTGACAGTTTTTCTCATATCACCGAAGATTTTAAATTCAGTCTTTTCATGAACACTGTGGCCAAGAAAGGCACCAATCATCACATTACCTACACTCAATTTACAAGCAACAGATCCAGGAGACACCTTTCCTAGTTGGCTTACTTAGTATGTATATTAAGAAACTACCTTCAATGTGTTTCAACAATCTTCTGAACCTCTTAATGTTTGTTGTGGGATAGCCCCAGCTAACATCTAGGAAGCTGAAGTCACCCATAAAGACAAGGGCATCAGATCTAGAGATTTCCCTGAATTCCATGTAGAATGGAATTACACCAGTGGTATCATCCTGGCCAGGTGATCTATAGCAGACTTCCACAACATCTGCTTTTCCCTAATCCTTACACAGAGGCTTTTGATTGTGTGCTGTACAGTCCAAACCCTCCTTCACGTACAGTGCTGTCTCTCTGCCTTGCCTGTCCTGCCCCTCACTCCTGAGGAGCCCATAACTAGCTATCAATCACAGCATTTCAGTTACAGGAGTGACTGAAAAGCACAAAATCCTAAAACTATCTTTGAAGTCAGGTTTTGATAAAACATGTCTGCCTGTCTCAATGTCATTCCCCAGAAGTGGAAAACACACAGTGCAATGAAACAATGGAGAAGATTTCAGAGCTAACAAATCTAAAAATTTGGAATTCAGGCTTAAAGATAATGAGAAGAAGACATTTAAGCAATCTTTTTGTCCCTGGAATGATGAACACAGTTTCTTAAAAAAAAAATGAAAAATTCTTGTTAGAAGAAAAAAATCTTGTAATTTTCTAAAAACATCTTTTCTACATATTCTGTCACTACTATAATACATAATTTCATGATAGTACAGAGACGCCACTAACAAATTATCCTAATACCTTCAGTGCCATCAGGCTCTGCCTGCTCCTCACGCTGCTTCTGCAGCTTTGGGTTCCCATAGTGCATGACTGCCCCTGTCAGCTTGTAGATGGCTGTTCTCTCATCAGCACTGAAGTCCAGGATGTCAATGGCACTCTGGCAACAGAATCAAACAAATAAACCTCTGGGCCATTAAAAGGAACTTTTACCACACCAATGTGCTCTGTGACACTCACATCTGTTGCCATCAGCTCCTCCTGGTCGTCAATGCTGGCAACAGTGATCTCACCTTGACTCACAAACTGATAGTCATATGGGTTGGTGGTGATGAGGAGCATGTCTGTAAAGATGAATAGGATGTGAGAATGGAGATGAATGTTGAACACATTCAGATTTTATCAACCACTTCATAATACTTCCTACCAATTAGCTCTGGCTTCTTGTTGGACATGATCTGATAGAAGATGTGGTAGCTTCTTTCTGCCTTGAGCTGGAAAGTGACTCTGGACTTCTCCAGCAGATCTGGCAAGGATGGTAGGACAGAGTTAGGCCTGAAAAGGAACACTGAGGTAGAAGGGGAGGAAGGAATGGGATCAGATCAGAAGGTCTCTTACAAGTTTCAATGTCAGCAGAAGCCAGTTTGCCTGTAGCCCCAAAGTGAATGAATTTACCCTTAAGAGAGGAAAAAAACAAACAAAAAGAGATGACAGTTATGAGCATAAGTAGACCAAGGTGGGAGAAGGGAAGGAAGCTCTACTTCTGAAAGGGAGATACTTTTCTCAGAGGTTTACTATGAAAGCACAAATGGTACCATCACACATGGCAGCAAGATAAATTCTGATTACATCTGGTAGTGAACTCTGGTAGTTTTATTATAAGTGCACTGTGGTTTTAGGAGAGGTACACACAGGCTGTGGAATCTCTAGTCTTGGAGATTTTCAAAACTTGCCTGTATCAGACCTGCAACAATCTGATTTGGATCTGAAGTAAGTCCTGTTGAGGGCTGGACTAAAAGGAAACATATTATACTATGAAAAAAAGATGTATGTATCATTCTACCAGTTTCAGAATGTTTTTATTGAATGTATACTTAGTTTAGCTTTTAAGTTTTATTTCTGTCATTTTTTATCTATTATTCCATCTTTTGTTTCAATGCACAGATATAAAACAAGTAAATCTTTGAGGAAACATGAATATAATTTCTTATTGTTTAATTCCATGAAGCAATCAATAACAATACACTTCTTCCTGCTGGGAAAGCAAAAGTGGCTTTGACTGAAAACTCACAAAGCGTGAGGAGTTGTCGTTCCTCACGGTCTTGGCGTTTCCAAAGGCCTCCAGCAGTGGGTTGGCGCTGATGATTTGATCCTCAAGCGTTCCCTGCAGGGGGGAAATTACTGATGGTTATCCTTTCCAGAAACCTTGTCAGGAACAGAGGAAAGCATTGATGTCAGCATGTGTCTATTAGTTTACCTGCATTTTGCCTGACGACTGCTCCTCCTTCTTCTTGTCCCCGCTGGCTGCAATTGTTGCAAAGTACTGGATGACACGCTTTGTGTTCACAGTCTTCCCGGCCCCGGATTCTCCGCTGGCAGAGCAAGGAGAGAAGCAGAGAGCGTGTGGTCAGGCAGGAGGGGCCCTGGCCCTGGGCAGCCCCGCAGGGACCCGAGCAGGGGGTGTACGTACGTGATCAGGATCGACTGGTTCTGCTGATTAGCATTTGGAGGAGCATCGTACACAGCTACCTCCTACACCATCCTCCGGTACCAACGTCAGGCTCAGACACTCAGCACACCCAGAGACCTGGGTGGCTGCATCCTTCTTCGAGGGGACTGTCTGAGCACACACACTCCTAGTGTAAGCAGTAACGGCTTTTGTTTTTCTGGAAACCATTACTAGCTTTAAAAAGCACGCTCACCTACGAGAAGTGGGAGCTGGTTGTGCCCTGCCTGCTTGAAATGCCTTGAAATTGCTGTACCACAGCCCTGTTAGTCTGATCCTGTGGGGTGCGTGATGTAACCTGATCACTTTGGATACTGCAAGTCAAAGATTTAGGGAAAAAAATAACCGTACTATGCTTTGTCTCACAATTAAATATGAGGCATCATCTGGTAGTGAGTTTAAGTCCAGGTCAGTGGAATCCTAATTGGATTTTACATAACATAGACAGAAAACAGCTTGTCAGCAAGAAAGAAATTCTACCTTACCTGACCTGTGATATGTTCACAGTGTGTTAAAAAGCACCAGGCACTTTATAGTGCTCTGTGCACAGAATGGCCACTGTCAGCTCTGCAGAATCTAGTACTGGAAACAGCTTAACTGCATCAGTGGGCTTCTCTCCACCCAAGTTACAGGAGAGCAGGACTTATGAGCAAAAGGGCAGCATGAACTGATACAGACATCCTGCTTCCAAGACACGTGTTAGTTTTCGTACCTGTCACTACATGGTACTTTCTAGACACATTCTTTGGATGGCAAATGAACTTCAAGCCTAATTTCCCTCTCTCCTCCTGCCTCCCTCCAGCAAATATGTATTTCAAAAAAGAACTGTTACACAAGACCAAGTCTTTTATACATCCTTATTATATACAAGGAATGGGGAAAAGTGTCTTACCTGTTGTTGGATAGGACTAATTACTTGCAGACTTGGTGACTCATAGACTGGTAGCACTGAAAAATGGAAAATAATTTCCTTTCTTATTGCTGTGAAGAAATTCAGAGTGAAGTTGCAGAATGAATATTTACAGTTGCTTTGAAAGCACATTTAAAATATGAGCTGAGAAATATATCCCCTGAAAACGAGGGCCTGAAGGAGCAGGACTGCAGACAGTGCAAGGCTCCATACCCTCTTTGCTGGACAAGGCATCCCACACTTACCTTGAAATTTTCTTTAAAGGCAGAGCTGTCTTGTCTCAAGGCATTTTATACTTGCCTCCCCATGGCAGATACCCTTTCTTTCTTCAGTCATAACATTTTTGGCAAACTTTGTTCCTGGCAAAGCATTGTTTGGCAAAGTGAACTGAAGGGAAAACTGTCAGGTGATGTGACCAGATATAATTAGAAATTATTGATATCTCACAGACTGAATAAATCCCCTATAAATAATATGAGAAGGATTTGAAAGAAGGATTTGGACAAGTTGAGCAGAGACAGTAGGCTTGGTGAGTTGAACACTGAAAATAATCCGGAGTAGAGGTTTGAGGACTCAGAGGCCTTGCTCTTGATGGACAACAAGCACACAATCATGTAATCCTGCAAAGCTTTAGGTCAGAAAGTTCTCTGGAAGTGCTTAAAGCAGAGCTAGCTCGGGCTGCTCAGGACCACATACAAGGTGAATTTTGGAAATCTCCAAAGCGGATATTGCCACAATCTCTTTGGAGTGCCTAATCATTTGTTTGTATTTCTCCTCATGGAGAACAACACATTCTAAGGTTTATGAAGAAATCTGCTACATGTTTTAGATAAAATTTACCACAAAGGAACAAAGAATTTTTTTTAAAATTACTTACCAGCTGCAATAGGAATACACCTAAAACAGAAGAGTCAAGATGTGCTACAGCCCAGGCTCCTTGCTGTGATAGAGCTGCGGATCCCTCACTCTCTGAGTCCATGAGCATGTCCTGAGCTGGAGCCCCATTGGGTGAATTCTGAGATAAGTAGTTCAATATATACATGAGTGTGCACATCCATTTGCACATGTGCACTGAAGTCCCTCAAATGAAGCAGTCTTTGAGGCAGTCTTTGAGAAACAAAAGGTTAAACACAAAAACTGTGGAAATAGTTCCAAAACCTTAGTATCAGGAAACCACGGAAGTAATAAATTCTCTAAGGAACAGAACATGTTGACAAGATAGAACATTCAAAGCATAAAGTAAAGAGATAGCAACATCAGGAAATCTTAGGATGAGCCAAAAAGTCAACCTGACCCTACCACACTTGCCAACTATCCAAATTAGGGAAAGATTTCAGGACAGTTCAAAAGTTTACAATGACGAAGACCTCCAAACGACCACTGCCCATGATGAAGGCTACAGGAACTCCCACCTCTAAACCTCCCCAAATTGAAGACTCCGCCTATATATGAATATTACAAGTAGATGTTGCAATGTAATGAATATGCATGTTTTATGATGTAATTTTATACTCCATACTGTATAAAAGGCTATGCTGATTGTACACGACAGAGTTCTTTGTCCAGGGCGACCTGGGAACTCTCCAACGCGTTGCATTAAAATACCTCCTGCTTTAAAGAAACAAATTGTCTCTAAAGCAGTCTCTCTGTGCTTTTTTTTGGGGCAAAAATTCGGCTTCAATTGGTGACCTGCGGCAGGACATCCTCTCTGTCTCCCGGAGCTGTGGCCCGGGGAGCCAGGGACTCTCTGGGCCCTCCCGACGGATCTTTTGTCAGTAAAGAGACTCCCAGACCCCTCGGACCTACACGCAACGGTGGACAAGATCTCCTGCTTTCAAATTAAGAGGTATTTTATTTGATATGTTTTTAAAACTAAGAGCGCTCTGTTAAAAGAGAGGGGTGAGACGTCACCGCCCGGGGAAAGCCAAGGGGATGCCCTGACATTAATCCCTACTGAGTTAGAGGCCCAGGTATAGAGGAAAGCGGGTTAGAGTCCCGCCAAAGCTGGGTTAGAGGCCCAGGTATAGAAAAAGGCTGGTTAAAATTCTACTGAAACTGTATCTTATGTGACTGGTTTTGTTTTGTGTGCTCACAACATGTTTAAAGTTGTGCTTTAAGAGTTAAAAGAAAAAAAGTGGAGAGTTTTCTGGCTAAAAACTACTCTAGGATTGTTTCCAAGGTTCGGAAACGTTTCCAACCAAAGTCCGGAAACGTTTCCAACAATTACTCTTGAGAAAGGGTTTTTGGAATGCGAAGAATTTCTTGCTAATATGTTGTTTGAAATTTAAAGGTATAAAGAAAAAGTTCTGTTTATTGCTTGTAAAGGATTTTACAAAGGTGCAGGTGTGATTGAGAGTGACTGAGACGCAGCATCGCTACGAAGCAAGAGAGAGTCCTAATCTGTGGTTCCTGTCATTCGCGAGAAGTCAGGCCAGAGACGGACAAAGCGATTGAGAATTGTGTGCATGAAATATTAACACAAAGAAAGACCTGGTTAGAAATAGAGGGATAAATTCAGAGAATAATAATGGGAAGCCAACAAAGTAAAGATATAAACATGAAAACCCCCTTAGGGTGTGTCCTGAAGCACTGAAAGACTTAGGGGGGATTCCAGGGGGAAACATAAGTAAGAAAACACTCTTAAAATATTGTACACAATGGTGGCCTTTGTATAAATTAGATAAGGATGAAAAGTGGCCCATCAAAATCAGAAAGTTGTGGAAGGGAGAGTGGCTCACAGAGACTAAATAGTCCACAAGACTTAGGAAGTTACAGAGAAGAAAGCAGTCCACTCAGGTTGGAGACTGATAGGGAAGAAAGCAGCCTGTCACGACTAGAGCTGGAGGGTCGTGGGGAAAAGAAAAGCCCGCCCAAACTAGAAGGTAGCCAGAGTAGAGATTGTAGTACACCGAGAGATATAAGCAGCTCACGATGGTCAGGCATCCGTGAAATAGAAAGCAGTACGCCAAAAACTGGAAATTATGAAAATGAAAGTAGCCCACTGAGATCAGGGAGCACCAGAAAGGAGATTGGTTTCCCCGAGTTAAAATACAGTGAAGAAAGTAACGATGTAGCAAATCGGGGAGAAAAAGCAAACAACTCACAGAAGTTAAATATAGTCATTCAGATAGAGGATAAGAGAGATATGCAAGGAGAAGAAGACATAGAAAGTAGTGTCTCGGGGCAGGTTGAGCGTCGTCAGCGTCTCATCCAAATACAGAAGGAGAGGCAGCTGCGTAAACCATGCCAGGGGGTTAGTAGAGGATGACTTGGCAAATGGTTTGGAAAGTGAGAGCGAGGAATGAAAACGGGGAAAGAGAACAGAAAAGAGAAAGAATAGAACAGATACCAAAACCCAGGAAAAAGATCCTGGGGAGGAGAACAGCTATTCATATTACACTAGATCTGTAGCACGGAAAGAAGCAAAAGAGAGGGACGAAGAGAATTATACGATAACTCCCCTTAGAAGAATAATGCCTATTGCAGGGGAACAAGCACAAATAAAAATACCATTTACAACAAGTGATTTAAATAGCTGGAGAGAAGAAGCAAGAAACTTCAGAAAGAATCCAGAGGAAGTTGCTAGGAGGTTTGAATTATTGGCAAAGAACCAGGATATTAATTGGGAAGACATAGAGGTAATGTTGTCAGAATTAACAGAAACAGAGAAGGAACTTGTACTGAGAACAGGAAGGGAGCATGCTGCATTATTACCTGAAAGAGTAAATATAATATTTCCCAATCAAAACCCAGAGTGGGATCCGAATAATCCAGTTCAATATGGGCGGCTGGTGCAATATAGGAAATTAATAGCAATAGGTCTGCAGAATGCAATACCTAAGGCCATCAATTGGGCAATGCTATATGACATCAGACAGGGAAAAGATGAAACCCCTTCAGAATTTTGGATAGACTTAGGGCAGCTATGAGACAGTACACACCCCTAGACCCAGCATCAGAGGAAACAAAACAACAGTTATTAGGACTAGTGATGGGACAATGCACCCAATGCACACACACACACGCTCAGCCTTCGTGTTCCTCATAAAAATGGAAAATGCTGTAGAAATGCTGCTCTGTCATGATCAGTTCCTTCTGAAGAAGAGTGTTTTAGACCTGTACTGTGTCAGAAGGCAGAGCATGACATTCACAGGCTCTGACACAGGGTCTATTCCACAAACACAGAGAAAGATGTTCCTTTTGACAGCTGTAGACACACTTATACTGAGGTATCACACATCCACAATGCTGCTCAGTGAAAGAGCAGTTCTTGTCTGCACAGGTGCCCAGACACTGGCTACTGTGCCAGCCCTGAACCCATTTCATCAGAGGTTAAGATGCAAGATGAGATAATCAGTCGAGAGGTGTGGGCACTCATTCCCATCTGTCAGTTCTTCTCTGCTACTGGGACCTGTAAGGCTCCTGGGAACAGCATTCCTAAATTGTTGCAGATAGATCCAACATAGCTTACCTATTGGATTTTACATTAGCAGCTTTAAATTACAGCAGACCTAAACACACTCTTCTCCCAGTTATTGTCATTTTTTTTTACAAAAATAGCTCAGTGGATAAAGCTCAGTCAATAACACAGTGGCAAAGCTAGAGAAATGATGCCTGTGTACCAAGGTAATATCCAACAGTAGGCACTGATATGAGCATGAAGAGATTGTTCCACTGCAGCACCCTCATTTTGGGTGTCTAGGCCATAGCCTGGATCCCAAACCCAGACCTCAGCCCTGGACTCCCCGTGTAGGGCATGGCAAGGCTGATGGATACAATCTGTACAGGAGGAGCCCAGAATCTGCTAGTGCGAAACAGAGAGCACAGGGGAACACCTGAGTCATAGAATCATAGAATCATAGAATAGATTGGGTTGGAAAAGACCTCCAAGATCATCAAGTCCAACCCCTGATCCAACTCCAATTACTATATCATGGCACTAAGGGCCACATCCAATCTCTTTTGAAAAACCTCAAGGGATGGTGAATCCACCACCTCTCTGGGTAGGCTGTTCCAATGCCTGATTACCCTCTCTGTAAAGAATTTCTTCCTAACATCTAACCTAAACCTCCCCTGGCAGAGCTTGAGCCCATGTCCCCTTGTCCTATTGTTGGTCCTGCCTCTCTGGGGACCACAGAGTGCTGGGGGCATCAGGCCAGGCCAGGGGGGATATTGTCCCACTCTGCTCTGCCCTGGGGCCTCACCTCAATGCTGGGGCAGTTTGGGGGGACACAATGGAAGGGAGAGATTGAGCCATTGGAGAGTGTCCAAAAGAGGGAACGAGGATGGGGAAGGGCCTGGATTTGAAGGCGTGTGAGGACACTGAGGGCACTTGGTGTGTTCAGCTGGAGCAGAGGAGACTGAGGGGAGACCTCCCTGCAGTTCCAACTGCCTGGGCAGGGGCAGAGGAGGGGCAGGACTGAGCTCTGCTCTGGGGGGAGCAGGGACAGCCCCCAGGGAAT
>NW_020955878.1:481192-501579 GCF_003031625.1 Empidonax traillii
GACTCTTGGGGATGGGCCTGGGCAGGGCTGAGGGTTGGACTGGATGATCCCTGTGAGTCCCTTCCATCTCAGCACATTCTGTGATTCTGGGATTCTGTGTTGGCAGAGACACCTCCTTCCAGTGAGATCCAGAGCACCAGTGGGATCCAGAGCACCAGTGGGATCCGGAGCACCAGTGGGCTGCTCCGTACAAGGCAGGCACTGCCTGCCGGGGTCCTGCCATGTGGTGTCCAGCAGCACAGGGGCTATACGTCCTGGCTCAGGAGGGGATAGAAAGGCCTTGGCAGTTTAGGGAATGGGGTTAAGAATGGGCAGGAAGAAGCAGGGCTGCAGCCAGAACCCTGTTGGCAGGGGCGAGTGCCTGGGACTGAAGCTCTGGTTCAACATATTTTCCTGGTTTATCAAACTGATATTTTAAATAGTCTACATATAGTAATATTTTTCACCCACTTATCTTCATGAGTTATAATCTTGTGCTTTTCTATACACAATCAACACATTGTCTCTGTCCATCTGACAATTGTGATAGAAGGGCCAGTCACAACCACTGAAAGCATTGTGGTTTTCTCCGTCTCTAGCTCATAACTCAAATTTTCCAACATTTAATTTTTTAATTTTTTTTACTGTAATCTAGAGCTTTAAACCCTTTTATCTGTTCAGATTTACAAGAATTCAAAGCTAAAAAAAAATTTTCTACAATGTGAAGGAAAGTTTATGATCTATGATACAGAAAAATATTCAAAATTAGAAAAATATCGAGGAGGTTGCAAATTCTTCACAATCCTTCAAAATTTGCTACATTTACAATCAAAAGGATTTAAAGGAAACAATATTTAAACATAAAAATCTGAATTTGCACAGAGGCACGGTGTCAAATTTAACTACTTTTTAAGCCAAAAGTAAGGATAAACATAGTTGCTGCCTATACACTGCTACTTCAACATTTAATGGCACTGAGCTCCGCTAAAAATGCAAGGGTCCTCATAAAAGAAGATATTTTACTTTGCCTTTTCTAGAAGTATATGACAAAACTGTTCCACCTTCCATTCATAGCCTTGAAATGAAAGTTCAAAAGTTAAAGGCTGTTTCTGCATTACTGCAAGAACAACAACAACAAAAAAAGAAGCTACAAGATCCACCTGCTGTCAAGACTCCATAGAAATCCAGTGACTAGATGGTGGAAAAAATTTCTCTTCAGTAGGATCTTGTTTTGACATTTGTGGTTGTGCTGCTCCTGCCCTCAAAGTAATGTTGAAATGACTCTTCTGCATAAAAAGTTTTATCTCATAGCAGGGATTTCAAAAGCTCAAAAAAGATTTTGGCATTGAACATAATCAAAAAAATTAGTACAAAATCTTCAGCAGTCATACTGAACTAAAATGAAGCAGAAATGTGGTAAAATGGCATAAAAAGTAGCTCAGTTTAGATGACAGGTTTCTAAACAATGTTTAGAAAAATGAATACACTGGCAGGACAGTATTAGATAATACTGTCTCACAGGAGAATGAAGGATCAAGAAGCTTATGACAAATGCAAACACATACAGAGCTTATCTCTCTCTTATCAGTGACAGAGAGTTTCATAAGATCTTTAATTGACTGGATTTCAATATGTATGTAATATAATACACTCACAACATCTCCATTTGACATGAAAAACAATTGCCATTCTGCTCATCTTCAATTGGAAAAGACCATCATGCTTAGCTGAAGAAGTGAGTTTCCCAATAGTTTGGAGACAACTGTCCAAATTTTTATTAGCTTTAGCCAAGATTGTATGAGGAAATTAAACCCTATATATTAAAGATCTAAGTGCTCATTGGATAACTAGAACTACAGACTTGGGAAAAAATAATTATATCCACTTGGACACTGAAATGTGGGCAACTCTTTTAGTGGCACTGTCCAGTCAATTTCTTATCCACCAAGTGCCCCACCCATCAAATCCTGCTCATGGGGTCCTAAAGGCAGTGGGAACGCACCAGTAGGGCTTTCAGCACAGCTACTGGAGCCCATGATGAACTACAACTCTTGTAAAATTACCTTTTTGGTAATTCTATTCTGATCCAGAGCTCTTTTGTTCAATTTCTCTCATTTAGCTCAGGGAATTACTGTGTCTTAAAGTAGCCCTCTCTTTAAAACCAGAATTTTTGGCTAGTTTATTTAGACAAGCCCACATTCTATATCCAGTGTCTCTTTCAGACAGTAAACATAGATTCATAGGCACAGGTGTAGTAGGATAATACTTTCTGGAGTTCACAGGAAGCTGTAGGCATAATTATGGCACGAAACGTCGTGTTTATTTAGTGTTTACTGAATATTTCAATCAAATAATATTTCTTAGTTGATACTCAAGGGACTGCCTCTGCTCCACACTGGAATTACAGTAGTGGTTTGTCAAAATGGAATTTATGGACACAATGAGACCTTTCTTCATGGTATTCTCTAGATCAAGTGCTGGTGAATGCAAAAAGAATATTGATATCAGAGCTTCCATTATCACCATCCCAGACAAAAGCAGTGCCTTCTCCACTCCTCATTCAACATTTTTAGGCATGCAATGGTCTCACAATATCCTTATTAACCACTAAACCCCTCCCCATTTAATACACATACACTTCCTATGAAAGAGGTGGTCTAGAGGCCACTCTTGTAAAATGTCTACAAAATGCCCCTAAAATATCTATATAGAGGCCATGGCTGGGCAGCTGTGGAATGAATGCACAGAGTGTAATGTGCAATGGCTGCATCTGAACTGCCTGTGCTCAGCCTGCCCAAGCAAACAGGGGGGTGTCCTCCCTCCCTGGAGCAGACCCTGCCCATGCACCACAGCATCAGCACATGAACTCCAAGCTTTCTGTGGCACAGCCTCTTCTTGCCTGATCCCAAGTGGGACCCACAGCCATTGGTCAGTATGATAATGGCAACAGTCATTTTCAAAAAAAATAGGCTCTCAGAGGTTCATGTCACAAGTTTGCTGTAGGCAGAGGGTGGGAAGGACCTTCTGGTCCACGGGAATAGCGTGAAATCACTAACTCTGAGTTGGGATCACACAGGGACACAAGATAAAGGTGCTTCTTTCCCTGTCACATGTGAAGTGAGCAATGACTTCTTAAAATGTACCAACCTGAAAAAGGGGCCTCACAGAGCCCCATCACTTGTTATGAAAATGCCTGTTCTATACTGGGCTCAGGAATCCAAACGCTTCTTTAAGAATCCCAGCCCAGACAGTTATTTTTACAGATGCTGGTGTCACTGCTCCTTGGTTAGGGTTTCACTGACATCTTATGAAGGAGAGCTTTGAGCGCTCTGAGGAGTGAGTGAAACATTTCTCTGTACCAGCTGCCCAGGGAATATGATATGAGCCAAATATAAGAACTGAGGGATTTATACATTTGCTTCAGACATTCTCAGTTAATTTTAAGAAATCGTTCTTTCTGCACACATGCACACACATGTGCTCACACCTTCATGTGCCCACACACCATTCAGTGTGTGCTCTGACATTTTCCTTGGGATTGGTCTCTACGGGTGTGTAGAGCCTGAAGTCCTTCCTGAGAAGAAATCTCTACATGATGGACAGAGTGACTACTTTTTCCACAAGCTTTTCTGAACACGACCATCATGATCACCCTCATCTGCCCTGTTTCATTACATCACCATCTGTCTTTGGTAAGAAAAAAAACTTCCTTGGTATAGGAAATTGAAAACTTTTCTCAGCTTCTCTGATAAAAAAGGGCCAGGAAGAGAATTTCTGCAGCACTTGTTTTGCTCTGAGATGTGGGTTTCCTTCCCTTGCAGTGGGATTGAGGTTGTAGATATGCTCTCCACACACACCCTGTCCTTTCTTGAATACCACTGGAGGGAGATCTCACACATGGCATCAGTGTTATGGAGGGAAGCAGTGGCATCACATGGTAGGCAGGGCACAGGTAGCACTGATAAATGGCTGCAGCAGTTTCTTTGTCCCTCAGTCTCTGTTGCCAAAGGCCTTGCAAGCCTTAGCTTGGCAAAACTGTGTGGGAAATGTTACTGAATTCTACGATGCAAGACATCACTTATCATCATTCTGAGAAGTGCTTTGCTATCCACCCATTAGAGCATCTTGTAAGTGCATTTGTAGTTTTGGTTACTCATCCCTGTGGAAGGGGGCTTATCCCCATCAGGGGAGGAACAACAGCCTTTTCTCATTGTCCATAGCAGGAATATTATGGATGTCTTAACAGCTGGCTTTGCTGAGTTCCCAGTATTTGCCCACAAAGACGCTGTTTTTCTGATCAGGGAAGCTGGTACTTTCTACCCTCAGGAGATACTAAACTCTTCAAATTCATGAGAACCAGAATTGTGGAGAACACTGCATGTCTACTTTTACCATGAATTATGTAGTTATAATCAAACACCAATAACTACAGACAAATCTGTGATTTCAGACAAGACTATCTACACAGAAAGGCAAAGATATCTCCATCCTAGGACAAGAGAAAGATGTACAGACTGTTATTTACCCAGCAGTGGCCCAGTGAGAGTGAGAGAGATCTCCCTCCAATATGGAACAAAGAGACAATTTTCTTCCCACTCTGAGTCTTTTTTTTCACTCATCAGATAGGGAGAGCAGAATAGCAAACATCTGCAGGCTGGGATCTCTGTGCTGCTCTCATGCTCTCCGTTCCACACCTGATGTCTGGCACAGAACACAATTTTGTGCCATCCCCTTGTCCACACAGCAGTAACCTAGCAGAAGGAAAGAATACCAAAGAGCTACGTAATTCTTCAGAGGAAACACCAGAGAGATAAAAAAGTATTACACAATATTTATACCAGCCAGAGACAACCAATGACATGCAAGACATTTGACTGGAAGGGCATGTCCCTGTCCATGCCTGCCTTGGGAGAACACAGACTGTCAAGGCTAAAGGCATCAGGAAGAACAACTTGCCATGAGGGTTCTGAAGAAGGATAAGCAGGGGCTGTTCAGAAAAGGGACTCTGGCTCACTTGTGTGTGTATGCAAACAGATCCTGGGCAGTCAAACCTGCTGCTAAACTGCAATTTCTTGCTTCCCAAATGCTCTGTAGAGTCCACCCTAGAACTGCTTATCCCTCCAGCAAAAAAAGTTCTTCTTCCCCATCAGCATATTTGCTAGGAAATACTGCCTCGATCTGTACTGATGGTTCAAGCCAAAACAAATCCCACCACAAGGCCTTTAGTGACAGCACAAGGGGTAATGAATGTAAATTTGAGAGGGTAGATTCAGTTCAGGTACAAGGAAGACATTTATTATGATGAGGGTGGTGAAACACTGGAAAGAGATGTGGTGTGTGCCCCATTCCTGGAGTCGGGTTGGATGGGACTGAGCAACCTGATCTGACTGAAGATGTCCCTGCTTCTTGCAGAGGGATTGGACTAGGTGACCTTTAAAAATCCCCTCCAGCTGAAATTCTAACACTACATATTGCCTTGTGCTTTCTCATTTTCGGTATGTACACCGTAGCTACTCTGGGGAGCACTGGTTTAAAATGTCACCTCTTTATGGCAATTCTGAGGAATTGTTGCTGAATCACAGGCCTGGGCCTGTGTCTCCTCAACAATAACCCACAAAGTGCCAGAATTTTCTCAGTTGTGTCTAGTGAGAAGGTAAGAGGCAGTGGGTAACAACTGAAACACAGGAAATTCCTTCACACATTAGAAAGGACTTTTTGCTGTGAGGGTGGTTGACCATTGGAGTTGGGTGGTCAGATGGTTTAATCTCCATCCTTGGACATGTTCAAAGACATGGCCAAGTCTTGAGCAACCTGCTTTAGTTCACCCTATTTGAGGAAGGGTGAATTTAAAACCAATGAACAAGGTAGAATGTTTTAGAATGTCTTGAAGACAAAGGTACTTGAGAATTTAATAAAGGCTTTTTTCTTGAGTTGTTTCTGTAACACAAAATTACTGTTGAATAGAAAAGAGCTCTTCTTGACTATATATATATCTTTTATAAGCCAAATGCTCTTTAGATGCCATCTCCACCTGCAGTGATACCTGAGGAAATAGTTTCTAAACACGTCTGAATTTGGTTTAGTAACTCTGATTTTATTCAACAAGAAGACACTGAACTTAGAAGAAGGACGACTTGCCTTCCTGAGTCCCACCTATTTTGGGTGGTTCTTTTTCTTCTTTGATTTACTGTCCAACAAGCTTCCTACCTGTCAACACTGACTGGTTAATGAGTGGGTTTAAAATAGATGAGAAATGCTAAGATTTGTGTCTTACAAGCCAGACAGTGTGTAGCTTTTCAAACATGCTTGTCATTCAGTAGGTACCTGAGACCCTGCCAAAATATATTCAGTAGTTGTTACTGTACGTCTGCCAGTCCAGTTAAAGTCAGCTACAAGGTTAGATTTATAATAATGAAACAAGACTAGAAGAAGAGTGGCATAGGAACACTGAACCTGCAGGAAGTCTCGCCCTCTTCTACTGTAAACCTCAACATTGCAAACAGAGGGAAATGCCAACTTTCTAAATTCTCTAAATGCAACCCTGATTGCCTTCTCTATAGCTATGGTTCAACTTCTTATTGCCTAAATAAGTGCAAGCTGTAGCTGTTCTTAGAGGGTCAGTGTTAGTGGTTTGTTCACTCAGCAGCAGTCTCAGTCTGGGGAGATGTGCCTTTCTGCTGCCTAAATCTTTTGGGATCTAGGTTAGACAGAATGTTAGCTAAAAATCTCTGCAGTTCCAGGACTTGTGATCAAATGCGTGGTGCAGGAATGCCTGGTGGTTACAGCACATGCTGAAACAGGGAACTAGCTTTTCTGAGGGCTCTCACTAGCACAAGTGATCATCAAATAAAATGCAGTGGCAATGCTCTAATCATTAGGATATAGCCAGCTTCATGTAGAACAGTATTCAGTTTTCAAGATTTGTTGACCAGGAGAGAAGCAGACAAGAGAATACAGTCAGCAGACCTGGGTTTGCAGTCAGCAAAGCTGACTTTCCTGAGCTCACTTTCCTGCTAAGATGCAAGGTACTGTGAAGGAGACGTGAACACTAAGAATGCCCAGCAAATTGCACCTGTAGTACACTCAGAAAAAAAGGCATCATGATGGAAAATTCTGAAGGAATCAATACTGACCAGATCAATGTTAACACAGCATGGAGCATGGAAAGATTGGAATTGTTAAGTATTTCCAGTTCAAATCAGATAAACCCAGGTCATATAAACCAGTCACTGGCAGTCCATGTAGCTGAAAGTTTTCAGCCCAGCTCACACTGCAAACAAAATTTTTAGAATAAATCCAGAATACCAAAAACTATAGTTGAAAAGACAAGATAAAGCCAGAAAAGTACAAGATGGAACCAGAATTAGGTGAAGATCTGGGGAGGCTGCTTACAGATTATCAAAGGAGACCTGAATCTCTGAAGTAAGAATTAAAGGCCATTATGCCCAGAGACTTCTTCAAAGAACAGGAAGAATGGCTCTGTACCAGTTTTTGAAGCAAGCTCATGGACCACATATCTGTGTCTTTGACTGTAATATAACATAGCTGGCCTGCTGGTAAAGAGGGGTTCTTAAAACATCCAATCTATCCTTCTGCACCATGACCTAAATTCCACGGGAAAGCCAGGTGAATGTCAGGATGCTTTGTTAGCAAAGGGCTCAGGAGAACTGAGCATAGCTGTCTTGGCATAGAGAGAAGGGCAGGTCTGAAAGCAGGATATTCTCTCAAAAACCTGCTGTGATCGGCACTGCAAAAAAGAAAAAAAAAGTTTAAAATGCCATTAACTGTGGCTCTAGCAGTACTAAAGTTGGAGCACTCCTTTTGGAGGAGAGTATGCAGTTACTGATGAAGAATATATTATTCTTCCCAAATAGTCAATCCAGTAAGTTGCCCTGTAGCTAAGGAGACAAGACAATGGGGATGAGTTCGATCCCTTTGTTCACTCCCCAGTGAGTCTCTGCTACAGAAAGTTTCAGATTAGTCACATGATCAAAAAGGTGCAAGGTCAGAGGCATCCACAGATCTCATTGGCAGGTTATGGGAAGGCAGTCCTAAGTACTTATGTGGATCAAGTCATTACATAGGCTCAAATGTTATTGAATTATTTAAAATAATGTAAATTTCAAAAAAAGCACTATATGATAAAAATACAAAAATATTATCAAGATGTTAATGCATTAACTTCAATGGAATATTTGAAGGTTTGAGAGATGGACAGCTTGAAATAGACAATAAAATTGCCTATGATATTAAAAATCCTTGGAATTCAGTCATCAGCTTTTCTGGACATGTAGGTTAACACCTGATTGTGGCAGGGGTGGAGAGAGTAAGCAGTAAGGAGGCTATCAGCATTGCTATAGATCTCTGTAATGACAGCTCAGGAGAAATTGTCATAAACTAGTAATTTGAGGAGGAATTAAATAGGAAGAGAAACAATGTTTTGCAAAGAGTCAGAAGACGTCGTTTCCTGACAGGTTAACTGATCAGAGGTTCATGTTATTCTCGTGGGAAACAGCCAATAGACATTTAAGTTGAAGTGATTTTGAGAGGAGCTCTATAACAAATGTTGGAACTAGAGATTATATCTACTTCCTTCATGCTCCCTTGTTAATTATGGTATATAGGAAAATGAGATACTAAGATTTTGAGCAGACTGCAGAGAACTTCCCAAGATGGCTCTGCCATCCAATATCCCACATATAACATAGACTCATTTATCACTCCAGACAGAACACTTCTCCATGCAGCATTTAAGTCTATTGATAAATCCCATTAAAAAAACCCAAAACAACAACAAACACAAACCCCCATGATCTTTGATCCTCCGCTTGCAAAGACTGCTGTCAGCTCTGCTATCAGAACTGAAAGAGAAGGCTTGGAAAGATCAGTATGGCCTGGAAACCTCATTCTGCTGCTCCCTGGGTAAAAGGAGATCTTCCAGGAGTGTTGGCAGAAGTGCCAGAACACTAATCCTTCAGAGCAAATCTTATCATGGCTGTACTTCAACTAACATGTTGCTGTGAACTCACCTGGAGACAACTTTTTTATTAAACTCGTTTGTTAAACATAGAGCTTAACATGCTGTGCTACCTTCTTAATTGGCCTCTAAGAATCTATTTGAATGTTCCTGATAAAGACTTGGTGTGCTGGGGAGGAAAGAGATGGAATTAATTTCTTGAGATAACCCAGTAATTACCATTACCAATGGAAGTTGTAGAGTCATTCTCTAAGAAGAAAGGCAGTTGGGACCAGTAATTTATATACTTATGTAAAAGGCAGTGACTGGGACTAAATGTGAATCTCCCAAGAATATTATTGATAAAGACCAGCTTGTGCTACAGTTCATGCAAGGCAGTAGCAGAGATGCCCAAACTCTTTCCTAATCTTGCATTTGCCTTCAAGAACTAATATATACAATTCCTTGTGTATTTATAAGTTAGCCTCTCTGTATAAAAAGGGAAGCAAAAAATCCTTGTCTCCATGCAGGGAATTTGGAAAATGGACCTTCATACACAGGAAGTCTTCTCTTTCCAGCAGTAACACTGTTTCATGCATAGACTAAAGCCACTTAATCCCTTGAAGAGGTTCTGAAACAGAAAAGTGAGAGCAGAAAGGTGGGTTAATGTGACTGAAAACGGGCAGCACTGCAGATGCAGCCAAGGTGAGCAATGCACACGCCTCCTACTTGCACAGCAAATCATAGGTAACTCTTTGGTGACATGCAGGATACCACTTCCTTCACACATCTGAGCAGTTGAGTGACTCCAGTTTCAGAACAGCTCAGTGAAGGAAAAAGGCTTAGAGGTATCTGAGTAAAGTGCAGAAAGCAGAGGGACAACAGGTGGCAAAAAGAGTCAGAGAAGGACAGAGAGGTGCATGGAAGGGAAATTACAGCTGCTAGCTTGACATTAGTATTAGGATGCAAATGACTCAGGAAAAGAAGTCAGGTGGCAGGTTCCTTATCTGACCCCCATCTGTCACATTGGAGAGGTTTCAGAGCATAACTGAGGTGGGGCTCTCAGACTCTATAAGTGGAAAGTACAGCTAAACTATGTTTTGCCTGAACTTTGTGAAAATATTTTCTATGCATCTTAAGCTGTTCACTGTTTCACTCATCACTGCTTCCTCGGGCATGCAGGATTAACTTCTGCATCCATGTTGCCAACTCCCTGATGCTCCCTCAGGGATTTCTCCAGCTCTCGGGGATCCCCCTGAAGCAGGGTGACCTCTAGAGGCCTCTGGGCAGAGCTGGCACACAATGAGCTTGTCGGTGCCCTGCCCTGCACACTTGCAAATCTTAGACTTTGCCTATTAGGGCTCCTATCTGAGGTCTTTCTGTATATTGAATCATATACTCCCAGCAATATGCTCTTGTCTTCCAGAGGGATACCCAGTTAAGTAGGACTGGACACTTCTACAGATTTCTTCTTTTCTCTCTTCCATGAGAAAGGCAGGATCTTTTCCAGTTAGGAGTTTCTCCTGGGGTTTGAATAGACTTGTAGGTCATGAAGAACTGAACTGATAAATGTGGCTTGTCAGAATTCATGGAGCAGAAGTTTCTCTCTGCACCACAGGAATACTTTCAGTTAACGTTATTCTGTCAATGAAACTGTGCTTATTTACTTAGGGGGCATATCACTGTTGGCCACATTATTGTAGCTCTAAGACAGCTCCGTGGAGCTCTAGGGCAGCTCTGTGGGAGTTCACCAGCTGTATCTATTTTAAACTTTCTCTCAGACACGTTCTGTTGTGGTAATTATGGACAATGCTTTTTTCCAATGACTTTGCATTACTTACCATCTAGTAGTCAGTCTGACTACACAGGGTGTTTGTACAAGCTGATCCTAATCTTCAGCATATGCCATCAAACTATAAATATATGAGAAATTAAATATACTTTAATTTATATTAGTGAATGAAAAAATATTTCCCAATATAAATAAGGAACATTTCCAGATTCACAAGAAGTAAACAATGATTTATGGTATAATGTTGGTATATGCAGGCTGAATTCTTGATGTTAAGCACCATCACCACCATAAATGTTCAGCGTATTAATCATTAATGTAGTTTCATGTTACTTTTTTGGTAAATAATAAGAAAACTTATATATTTTAATTCTAGAGTAATCATCTTCTATTCAAGTAAATAATCTGATCAAACATGTCAAGTTTTTGTACAATTCCAATAGGACTATGCATGAATGTCCAAGATCTGCTGATTGGATTCTATCAAGATAATTTTTCTGGTCACTTTAAAAATGGAAAGTAGAAGGTAATCAAATACTTCTGGAGCAAAACCAGATACAAATGTTTTAGCTTAGTTACTAAAAAAATAATGTTGACTGACATAGGCACATAGTTTCCCCCCAAATGACACTAACTATAAACAGATTTTTCTTTACAACTTTAAAACTGGTAGCATAAAAAAAGTCCAGAAAAGTTTTTTCAACAAGAGAAAACTTAAATGTCAGTATTTTTCTTCATAGGCATTTTTCTTTATCCAAGATGTTTACAGTGGCCTTAAATGTTGTTTAAAAAACCCACAAAGATACGATCTTTCTTATGGGATGCCATTTGCTCAAATTGTCTTTTGCTAGTAAACCAAATCTTCCTGTATTTGCCAGGAGGAGTATGGTGGAGGAGAATTTCTCTCTACTTGTTCCAGGTTTCCTCCGCTTTATTGTTATCTATTTGCTTATGACAGTCTGCTTCCCTTCACACGCTCTCAACCAAAGTTTAAAGGTGCAGAGGAGCTTCTGCTGTCTCAGTTACCACAAAAAGCAATACTTTATTATGCAGTCAACCCCCAAGGCTTGTCAGACCTTTACCATATTTATGGTGTTCACAAGCTTAACCTGAAATAGATTGACTAATAGTTCTGTGACTACTACACAGTTATCAAAACAAGCTAAAATCACTTCAGGCTTAGAGAAGCACTAAGATCATGCATTGTCAGATCAATACAAACCCTCAAGGTTTTTGCTATTGCAAAAAAAAAAAAAATCACACTTATTTGTCTACAATAGTGAAGATTTTAAGCTTAAGCATCTTAGCATAGAAAGAGATGGTCAGGTATTCAGAAGCAAGCCTGAAAAGAGACAAATTGATGTCAAAGTATCAGAAAACATATCCATGGTCTGCATGCCATGGCTGAGTAATTAGATGAGAAATTCCCCTCCATTTGATTTACACACACACACTCCCAACACCCCTCACATTCCTCCATACCCCCCTGTCCTCCACCTTCTGCTCTCTGCACTCTCCTGTTTCTTTTCATGTCAGAGCAAATGAGAACACTGATCCCTCTCAAGCCTCCCCACACTGCGCTGATTTTAGAGTTCTGCTTTAAATGTCTCCCTTCCTATCTTATGCAGCATTGATTTCATGGATCAAGCAGCTTGGGTTGCAAGCTGCCAAATCAAATTTATTGGGAACAACAAGGTCTTATAAACTCAATTCCAACAGTCACACGTCACGACATGTGACCTTCTCGACCAATCACATTCGAGCACTCCAGTGAGCATGCTCAAAAGAATACTTGAGGACCACAATTCTAAAATTCCTTTTGGTCTTTTTCCTGTAATGAATTTAATGCCAACATATCCCCCCTTTCTTCCTATTATTATAACAAGTTACAGAACACTATAATTTTTAAAGCTTTTTCTTAAACCTTTCTTAGCATGAACAATCCTCATTTTAACACACTAATTTCACCAACCATTTAACCTTCATAAATCCAGGTAGATTCATTTAGGACTTTTTATCTAAGGATTTGTGTGAACTTGATAGGAATTGTCAACTTTATTTCTCTGAGGGTTTGTGCGTAACATCAACTTTATTTCAAGGGGAAAAGGTTTTTAGGGGATAAGTAGTGTGTTTAGCTGTCCCCCTGAGGTGTTAATGTGGCTGAGGTAGTATTACTGAGTGTATTTTACTTAAGGCATATTTGATATAAAGTGCTTTTGAGTTCACACACATACATTTGTCCATACAACTTTCCACATGCGGCTGCCTCAGCCATTCTTCACTCATGCATACTTAAGATTTTTACTATGCCTCTGCATTTCAACCACATAGTTTAAATTTAGTAGTAGTCATCAGTTGTGTGTTTCTTCGACTCCAGTTTCTTCATTTGTCACCTCTGATGATTGTTTTTGCTCTGAAGGAGGGTTAATATAAGGCCTAACACACCCAGAAGGAATCCATCTTAGTACCTGTGGATACACAAGTGTACCATGTCATGAAGTCCACAGGTCCTGGCCACTGTCCTGATACTAAATCTATTATCATGACCAGTGGTTTGGGAGAGGAAAACACCTGAGATTTGTGTTGATGTTCCTATCTGCTATGATCTGTGTTATCACAATTTAAAATGTTTAAGACACATGATGCTTTCTACAGGGTTTCTGTGGACTATAGATAGATTCCCCCCTTTTTTGTTTTTGTAGCATTTCTTCCAATGTGCAGTGTGCTCTCTCCATGATAGCTTGTCCCGTGGGTAAGTGTGGTAAAATGGGATAACCCCCACCCGTGAGAAATGTTTTAACTTTTGAAGAACAATATGCAGGACCATTAACTGTCTTTATAGTTTTTGGAATTCCCAAAGTTGCAAAACAGCTAAGCCAGTGTCTGATAACATCTCTTGCCTTTTCCCCAGCATATGCAGTGGCATTAATGTATTTAGAGTTTGTGTCTACAGTCACATGGACATACTTTAACCAACCAGATTCAGCTATATGAGCCACGTCCCTTTGCCATATCTCATTTGCCGTTATGCCTGAGGATTAACCCCTTCTTTAGATGGCATTGGGGCAAATTGTTGACAGCCAGGACATGACATGATAATATTGGCTTGATTCACTGTGAGTTGGAACTACCTCTTTAAAGAGCATGCATTCTGATGAAAGAAGAGGTGAGACAGTTTGGCCTGCTCAAGAGTTTTGGGAACTGTAGCAATCACAGTGGCATCACCTGCTCTTTAATTGCCCTCCACTATGGGTCCTGCAGTTCTGTGTGGGAAAGGACATGTATTATATAAAAGTCAAATTTTCTATGGGTGACAAGAAATCATATAGTGTGTATTTCTGCAAACAGATAAGGATTAGTGACATCTCAAAAGAGGGCTTCGAGACATGAGACTAACCCTGCAGCATAACACGAATCAGTAATGATATTCAGTGGCTCATCACAAAACAACTCAAAGGCTGTGTGGATAGCAGCAAGCTCTAACACCTGTACAGAGCTATGTGGTCTATGCTCTGTACTTGATTGTCCCTGTGACCTGTGACAGGATTTATCCATGTCACTGCAGCCTTTTTTGACCGTCCAGACGCATCAGTAAAACAGTAACGCCTGATACAGTTTGTGGTCGGTAGCAATGCGTAGCCATTAAAGGTAAATTCCCCATTTCTGCCCAGAGTCTGTGTTTAGGAGAGTGAATGGCATGGTCAGCACTGTAGTCTGCCAACATAGCCCGAAATCCAGAGTCCGCTGTGAGAAGCCAGTCCAAGTTGTCTTTGGTTGCTGGAATGTAGATAGTCTCCAGATCCCATCCATCCATCTCCTGCAGTTGTCCTCTACTTTTAACAACAAACTGAGCAAACATGTCATTAATAGTCCAAACAGGTGGAGAATGGAGAAGAAACACCCATTCCAGAATCCTGAGGGGGTCAGACTCTGTCTGATCCCACTGGAAAAGGATGGCAAAGGGTTGAAACTTGCTAGAGATAAGGGCCAGGAGAATGTGTAGATCTAGGTGTCGTTTTCTCCCCTGCCTGTTTTCAATAGCCTGAGAGCATACCTTTAGCACCTGTTTTGCTTCTGTGGCTAAGGACCAAATAGAGGTTAGAGTCGGGTCATCTTTAAGTAATTCAAAAAGGGGGTGCAGTTCCTCTGTGGTAATGCCTAGAATCGGTCGAAGCCAGTAAATGGTTGCTGATAGTTGCTGTAAATCATTTAGTGTCATAGTGTCTGTTACCTTAAGAGTCAGTGGCTGCAGTACGATCTCCTGCTGCGTGATTGTCCATTTCAGGTAGGCCCAGGGCTGAGTTCATTGGATCTTTTCTGGACCGACCTGCAACCCTGCTTCTCAGCTTTATAGATTGTAATTCAGTCTCTTGGGCAGCAGCCACTGACATGTCAACCATGTGGTGGTAAATGATGGCTGAAGGGTGGAGCTTCTGGACAGGGTGTATGGCATTAGCTACCACTGTCTGGCAAATAGTTGGACTATTACATGTGCCTTGTGGTAAAACAACCCAGTGATATCTCTGCATGGGCTCCACATGATTTAAGGCAGGAATGGAGAAGGTGAAATGAGGAGCATCATCTGGATGCAGAAAGATAGTGAAAAAACAGTCCTTCAGGTCAATTACTATGAGGGCCACCCTGCAGGAAGCATGGCAGGTGATGGGAGTCCAGGCTGCAACACTCCCATTGGCTCAATGACTGTATTAAATGCCCTGAGGTCATGGAACATACGCCACTTGACACTCTCCTTAGGGATACAGAACACAGGGGTATTCCACGGGCTAGAAGTCAGTACTATATGCCCAGTATTCAGCTGTTCCTGCACCAGGTCTTGCAGGTGGACTAGTGTGGTGGTTAGATCTTGGCTGAACGCTAGGTGTCCACCTAAACTGTGTTACCCCCCACATACATCTTTTTTTTTTTCCAGAGGGAAAGGGAAGGAAAAAAAAAATGTAAATATGAGATTTACTAAGAAAAGACAGTTTGTATTTACACTGAGAAGGAAAAAAAACTAATACTGAAAGCACTACATACACACAGAGAAAAAAACTAACAGTATATTCTACTTCCCCACGAGAAGCGAAGTGGGCAGCTATCACAGAAGAGAGAGAGATGCTTTCTTCCTCGCCTCTTTATATCTGAGCTAACGTAACATGGTATGGAATATCTTCTTGGTCAATATAAATCAGGTTAACTAGCCTAGGTTCCCTCCCAGGAAGAGGAAATGTTATTTAGCTAAACAAACCCATGACAACTAGCCGTTGCCTCTTTGGGGGCCATTGATCAACCCAAAAGAGGTCATCTGTTTTCCATTTTAATTTGATAAGTCCATGGAATGGCTGATAAATGACTCCTGTTGAAAAACCTGAGCATTTTTTGTCATAATCTGCATAACTGTACCAAACTGACCCAAGACATCTCTCCCCCACAGGGTACATGGAATAGAAGCTATGAAAGGAGCAAATACCATGCGCAGATGTGCATTTTGTCCAGGCCTCTGCATACCACCTACTCCCAAAATGGTCGAAGTGGGGAAGACTGTGGGCCAGTCAGGAGGCTACTCTGTGTTTTTTATACTGGAAACGTCTGCACCAGTGTCTGCCAAGACTTTAAATCTGCACCCATCTATGTGACAAGTCAACAGAGGCTGAGAGGTGGAGATAGTTTTTGCCCAAAAGATTTGTGGCTCACCTGTGCTCCCAAAAGCCCCGGAGCCCCTCTTTCCCTTCCCAGGGGGTGACACACAGTAAAAAAGAAGTTAGTTGAGCAAGCTGCTGCCCTTCAGGGATACAACAGCATGGTACAGGTATCCAACCCATAATTTGACTCTTGCTTTGAGAATCAGAATCAACTACACCGAGCAGGACAAATAGACCCAACTTTGTGGTCAAAAGACAGCTGATTAAGAGGCTGTGGACCCCTGCCCTTAGGGGCCCCCACACCCCAGGGGGTATTAAATCCACAGCAGTAGAGGTTATTGGCCATCTGGAGGCCAGGTCCAGGCCAGTGCTTGCCTGTGCTGGCAGCAAGTAAGTCATGAACTGATTGTTTGGGGCCAAAGTTATTTGATTGGCAGGGGTGTGCGGCCACGCGCCCTGCCTCCAGTTTCCCTGCAGTGGAGGCTCCTTTCTGCTGACAACCTGGGATGAACATTCACTCATCCAATGCCTCCTTCTGCTGTACTTATGGCAAGTAGCCAGAGGGAATTTCTGGGACAATTTTTAACAAGGTGGTCGGTTGGTTCACATTGGTAGCAGACACTTTTCCCCTTTACCCCTTCATATACCCGTAGCTGGGCAGTTAAAGCCGTTGCCAGAGAAGCTGTGTGGTGATCAATAGACCCCACGTTTTGACAAGCCTGCACCATTTCGGCCACCGTACAACTCTCTCATTTGGGGATAGATTGTAAAGCCTGTCGACAATCACTATTAGGTTTTCATAAGCAAGCTGCCTAAAAAGCAACTCTCCTGCATACTCATTTTCAATTTGTCTGCTTAGAGAAGCTTGCAACTGGTCAAGAAATTACGTAAAGGGTTTGGTAGATCCTTGCAGGACCTTAGCAAAACACAGATTACTGTCTTTGCCCGTACTAGGAAGCCTCCGCACCACTCTCAATACCAGCTTTTCAGTAACTTCATAAATCTCCTGCAGATAGTCTACCTGGGATCCAGGCACCATGCAGGACCCCTTCCCCACTAGATAAGCACAAGTCATTCCTGCCTGCAAACTGCTCTGATCCTTTGCATAAGCTGCACAGCTTTCCCGAAAGTCCATAAGCCAAACGTTGTATTGGATCATTGTTAAAACCACTTTCAACAGCGGTTTCCAGTAGTGGGGCATAAACACATACGTGTGCCATAGTTCTGATTTTAGCAAGGAATTTTTCTTTCCCTTCCCCCTGCTGTGTGTGCCCTGTGTATAGGCCATCAGGTAGCTATCAGGTGAACAAAAGAATTGGCCTGTCCACTAATTGCCCAGAGATTAGTCTCCTAGGAAACGGGCAGATGGAGGAGCTAAGGTCTATTTTTTCTCTTGTCTCTAGGGCAATGGGGGGGAGGAAGAATTTTGGTGGGTTGGGGGTGTGGCTGGCACGAAGGTCGGGAGGAGAGGCTGGTGTGCCGGTGGGCTCGGGACCTGCTGCGAGCTGCAGACACTGCCTGGGGTTTTTTTTCCTGTTGGAGGGGAGTTTGCTGCTGCTCTCTGCGTAGCTGTTGCTGGCTGCAGACCCCGCTTAAAGTGAACTCCAACTAGCTGAAGATCGTGAGTTTTCTTCCATTGGGAGAACTTTCTGTCTGATTGCTGTTTTTTATCTTCCTTTCCCTCCCCCCCCCCCCCACTCCATCTCTCCTTCCTTCCAGAAGGGGAACTGAGGTGGTTTTTTTGTTGTTTTTTTTTCTCCGACATACCCTGGAGGGTGTTTTTTCCCCCATCCCATGTGGCGGCAACCAGGGATCCCACAGCGCCGCCTGGTGACGGGCACTGGACATTACAAGTTCTGCACCTCCAGTGATCCAACAGCGCCACCTTGTGAAAGGTACAGGACATTACAAGTTTTGCATCTCCAGTGACCCAACAGCGCCTCCTATTGACTGTGGTTGGAATTGCATCAAGGGGCGCAAAAATTGAACTGTTTACTCTTCCCTGTGCTGGTTTATTGGTTTGGTTTTGAAGGGGTTATTTGTGGGTATAGGAGTGTTGTTTGGTTGTTTTACTTGGTTGTTGGTGTTTTTTTTGGTGTTTCTGTTAATACAAACATACTTTTAATAAAGGGCTGCTATTTTTCCTTTTCCATAATTTGTTCTTCTCCTTCAATTAGAGCCTTTTAATTTTGGATTTATAATTGCTTAGAAAGAAAAGTTTGGGTCTTTTTCTCCTAACTCACCCTCAGCAAAAGACCCTTGTCTCATTTAAACTGAGACAACGTGCTACTCGGGGTCTCCAGGTAAGAGAACATATGGGGCGAAGAAACACCACTCTCTAACTATTTGACTCAGTTCCTCAGTCACTTCATGTGGCAAACTTTGGAACAGAAGGTTTTGTTGTGGACGATAAATCACAGGACATGCATTTATCACTTCCCAATCACCCACAGGCAATGCTTCCTCCCGGCACCTTTCCCACCTGCTTACAGAAACACCTGCGCTTAAGCCTCTGTCCTCATTTGGAGGGGCTACAACAGACGTCTCCCACACCCTCCATTATCTCACCGCCCACCGAACTGACACATTCTGCATAAGCTTCCTCCAGTAGGGGCACATGAGAAAATGGCCCCATGACCAGAAGAGAGGTCTCTTTCCCCGCCACACCATTATGACAAAATGGCCACAAAAACGGAAGAGAAGATTTCCCTCCCACCACGTGGTTTGGACAAGATGGCTGCGGGAGTGGAATAGAAGGCTCTGTTTCCTGTTCTCGGCGTGAGGAAGATGGCAGCGCCCACGCCGTGGTGCAGTCGCCATGTGGCCACAACTCTACAGAGTTATATGGTAGGGGCCATCCTGTACCCCTTCCCCCATCTCGCAGAGGGAATCTACTAACTGTCCCTTCATAACCACCATGTGTGGAGTCTGACTGTGCAAACAGTTTTGATTTCTTTTGTGTGATCTTTAGGGCATCCATTACTTCTGTCCAGGTAGCTAAATTTCTAAAGGCTTCCACATCCCCCAACACTGCTCTTTCTTGCATAGTCCTTCCAATTTTTTTCCAAGCAGTCATATTAAGGGTTCCAGCCAGTGGAAATCCTGGTATGGCTGCATTCATCCATTTTAAAAGTTTGACTAGCTTGGTTCCCTTAAATTCTCTTGAATGCCTTGTGAGTACTAGGCTTACTGCTTCAGCATTCTTTTTTAATTCTCAGGAGTTACTTTTCCCCATCTTGGTTGCTTACCTGCAAACCAAATGCTGAATTTACTTCTTTTTCTTTTCTTTATAATCCTGATTCTCTTCTGGTAGGATTTCTTCCTACTGGCTGCTGGTAATGTGCACGTGCGATTCTTCCGAGGAACCCCTTCTTCCCTCTAAGTTCAGCCAGGGATGCTGCCGGTGGACATCCATCAGTAGTTGTCATAGCACTGGTCCCTCATGTCCCTCTGAATGCCCCTGATACAGGGCGCCATTTGCAGCATTGATTTCACGGACCAAGTAGCTTGGGTTGCAAACTGCCAAATCAAATTTATTGGGAACAACAAGGTCTTATAAACTCAATTCAAACACTGACATGTCTTGACATGTGACCTTCTCGACCAATCACATTCGAGCACTCCAGTGAGCATGCTCAAAAGAGTACCTGAGGACTACACTTCCAAAATTCCTTTTGGTCTTTTTCCTGTAGTGAATTTAACCCCAACAATCTAAAGTCTCTGGGTGTGTGCAATTGGTCTTCCTTGACCTTGTTTCTTTTTCTTTTTCTTTTTCTTTTTCTTTTTCTTTTTCTTTTTCTTTTTTTTTTTCTTTTTCTTTTTCTTTTTCTTTTCCTTTCCTTTCCTTTCCTTTCCTTTCCTTTCCTTTCCTTTCCTTTCCTTTCCTTTCCTTTCCTTTCCTTTCCTTTCCTTTCCTTTCCTTTCCTTTCCTTTCCTTTCCTTTCCTTTCCTTTCCTTTCCTTTCCTTTCCTTTCCTTTCCTTTCCTTTCCTTTCCTTTCCTTTCCTTTCCTTTCCTTT
>NW_020955878.1:501822-503135 GCF_003031625.1 Empidonax traillii
CTTTCCTTTCCTTTCCTTTCCTTTCCTTTCCTTTCCTTTCCTTTCCTTTCCTTTCCTTTCCTTTCCTTTCCTTTCCTTTCCTTTCCTTTCCTTTCCTTTCCTTTCCTTTCCTTTCCTTTCCTTTCCTTTCCTTTCCTTTCCTTTCCTTTCCTTTCCTTTCCTTTCCTTTCCTTTCCTTTCCTTTCCTTTTTCTTTTCTTTTTTACCACTGCTGAAAAATGAGTTGTTTTTTTCACACCGTTATGCAGCACATGTGGCAGACCTTCCTCCTAATGGGCAACTGTCAGCTCAGACTCCATGTCATCACAAGTGACACCTCATTGTGTTTCCCCACCTGTGTTTTTCACTGTATTGAGTTTTGTGTGCTATGTAATGACACTGTTTGCTGGGTGTCATGGACGCCTTCTGCAATTCTAACCTATCAGTCATTGTCCTTACTGCCTGGAATCGCATAATTTCATTGAAAATGTTGCGTTCCTTCCTGTTCAACACTGCTCTGATTTATTTCCTGCTGGAATAACATAGGCCCCAGAACAAATAACTTTTCTCTTTCATTTTATGTCTTTCAGGATTATTTATGCGAGTGAGAAGCTTTCTTTTCATCACTGGCTAAAGTGTTATAGAAGGGATAAGCAGTTAGAAATAAGATGACCTAAAGATGTACCATGGCACCGGTATACAAAGATTTTATAAAGCTAAACTCTGTCTAAAGACTAATGGTGACACAGCCCTCACCAGTAAAAAGAGAAGTGAATGAAAACTACTGCTCATGATGTGCATCCAGATGAATCTACTCTTTATTCCTACATATTGAGGGGTTTGCAAAAATCAAATATGGAAGAAAGTGACAAAGGGTTAACATTTTGTGCAGCCCTCAGGTCACTTTGCCTCCTCATGAAATAGTCACTCTTCCTCTTCTATCTTCTTTCCGTGCATGTCCCGGCTCTTCACTCGGAGCTTGTTGACCTGGGACTCTGCAATGTCAGCCCGTTCCTCGGCTTCCTCCAGCTCGTGCTGGATCTTGCGGAACTTGGAGAGGTTGACATTGGAGAGCTCCTCCTGTGTGGGGAGAAGGAGTTGGTGGTGAAGAGCCCAGGGCAGGGATTTCACTCCTCCTGCACCTCAGCCTTGTGGGGCTGCAGCTCTTCCCTGGGGGAGGCACAAACCTCCATCCCCCTCCCACCACTGCTCACACGTCAGCTCACCCCGACCTCCTCATCCTGCCCTTCCCAGCACCCCTCTGGGAAAAGCATCCCCAGGACTGTGTCATACATGAGGATCAGCTTTGTCACTTGGATTTGTCACTTGTGCTCT
>NW_020955878.1:504870-505976 GCF_003031625.1 Empidonax traillii
AGACATTTTGGGGAGAATACACTGACCACCAGCAATGAAAGGAGCCCCGACTCACATCTGTGATGGCCTTCTTGGCCTTCTCTTCAGCATTGCGGGCTTCCTGGATGGTATCCTCCATTTCGCTCTGAATCTGAGAAATGTCCGTCTCCAGCTTCTTCTTGGTGTTGATCAAGCTGGTGTTCTGTGCAATAGGAAAGACAGGAATTGTGCTGTCAGTCCAAATGCCTGCACATCACAGCCTGAAAGTGCAAGTAGAGTTTAGGAAAGTCTTTAATGCAAGAGGCTTGCATTATACCAGGCATTGGGGGGTGCTGGCTGGAGGGGACAGTACATTTCAGTGTTTACACAGTAATCACTTACAAGGTGGGGGGACAATCTCCCTCCTTTTTATCCTTTGTGGATGGGATTAATTTCCAGCAGTGCCTGACCTGGGTATGGAGGAGCTGCGCACGTTCAGTGGCATCCAGGAGCTCCTGCTCAGCCAATTTCCTCGACCGCTCCGTCTGCTCCAGGGCTGCCCGTAGCTCCTCCACTTCAGCCTGCAGCAGGTTTGCTCTGCGCTCCACCATGGCCACCTGCTCCTTCAGGTCATCCTGGGTCCTGATAGCATCGTCCAAGTGCAGCTGGGTGTCCTGTAAGAGAGACAAGAGGAGTGACAAGGCATCAGTGTGTGTTTGAGGGCCAAAAATATCAGGGATCTCTCTCTCAGTAGCTTTGCTGAACAGACCTTGAGCACAGCCTGGGTGTTTCTCAGGTTCTTTTGTGCCTCGGCAGCCTGGCGGTTGGCATGGCTGAGCTGGATCTCCATTTCATTCAGGTCTCCCTCCATCTTCTTCTTCAGCCTCAGGGCTTCATTCCTGCTCCTGATCTCAGCGTCCAGGGTGCTTTGCATGGAGTCCACAATTCTGAGGTGGTTTCTCTTCAGCTGGTCGATCTCCTCATCTTTCTCTGCTATCTTCCTGTCAATCTCAGACTTCACCTGGTTGAGCTCAAGCTGCAGGCGCAGGATCTTCCCCTCTTCATGTTCCAGAGAGGCCTGGATATTCAGCAGCAACAGTGACTTAGACAACCACTTACTTTCAAAGCAATCTTTAATGGGGGTCTAA
>NW_020955879.1:0-5911 GCF_003031625.1 Empidonax traillii
GCGCTCCCCAGATGTGTTGGGGTTGCACAGTGAGAGCCCTAAGGGCCTTCACGGCCCATCTGCCATTGCTGGAGAAGGCTGTGGAAGTGGTGAGACTTTCCTTTTCCTTCTTTCATCCCTCTTTGCTCATCCCTCACTCTCTTTCCCAACTTCCAGGCCTGAGAGAGTCTTACCCGAACCTTGTCAAGATGGTCAAGATAGAAGGACAGGGAGGAAGAAGAGATAAATAAGAAGGATGGCAAGAGAAAATAGCAGGTTTAGCAGGGATACCCTGGTATTTCTGTGTAGCTCAATGTCTTCCAAGGCTCTGTTTTTTTCAGTTGGTACAGGGAGTTGTCCTAATGCCGTGATGACGCTCAACCCCAGAGGTGGCTGAGAGTCCTGGTGATATGTTGGAGCCTCTTCCAGATCAGTGTGCCAAGCCGTCACTTAGTAACTGGATGCAGTGAGGGGGAATTCACTTCCAGACTGTGCTGCTCCTTGAACAAATATACATGGCCGGGAGTCATAATCTTTAAAACAATTCATGTTTCTTCAAGCACTTCATGCATTTGCTCTCCTCAGTCTTCAGAGCTGTGGCATCTTCTCACCTTGACTGTCCCAAAGAGCATTTGCTCTGTAGTCATGCTAAAGGTTAGGAACTTGTGGCATCTCCAGGCCATGATTTTACTCTTTTTATCCCTGGTGTCACTTTCTGCCCTCCTTAGGTACAGTGCTTCCTCCTTTCTTGTGTCTTCTTTTCTCTGGCTGATAGCAAGTCTGGTGTCTTTCATGCTCTCTCACAGAGCACCCCGCGAGTTCCCCAAAGCCATGCTCTTTGGTGGTCTTTTGGCTGGACACTGCTTAATGGAGTAATTTGAAATTGGAGCCCTGTGTAAAACACTAGGCAATAAGTGAGGCAACAGCATGTGGTGGTTTTTGCTGGAGTCACAAGTCCTGTCAGCAATGGCAGTACCATTACAGTGGTGGTGTAGACTCTGGGACAGCATGACAAACTTTGAAGCAGGTCTAATTTCTTCTCTGTATTGGGGTCTTGAGTGTGCTGGATTAAACCTTTTCAATAATTTATAAAACCTTAAGCACTCTGGGCAGTATTTTTACAGGGAGTGATTGCACTGTGTTCAGGAGATATCTTTCTCAGCTGGGCTATTAAATGAAAAGCTGAAACTTGCCTGTGATGCCAAGAGATGAGTGCTCAACAAAATGAAAGCATGCACCTTAAATTACAAACATTCTTCTGTTGCCTGATTTCCTACTTGCTGCTGGTTGTTTCACAGTCATACGGATAGACATAAAACCTCTGTGAGAAAAGCAGAGAGGTAAATACCCATAAATTAAAAAAAAACTTTCCCATTTTGCACAACCTGCATTTCGAAATTTGGCTCAAGGTTGCAAGTGAATTGGTTTGTACTGTCTTAAATTCCTGCAGAAGGACAGATAATTTTGAGAGATGATACAAGATATGCTGGGCAACTGATACACCATTTAAAAAGCCTGAAAACATTTCCAGACCGAGTCAGTGCACCCAGGGCAGCTGTGCTTCCAGGGAGCTGCGTGCCAGTGGCCATGCCAGCAGGAAATGTAGCGTGACCTGTGGTGAACCTGGAGGGTGAGAAACACTACAGGATTTCCACGGGTGGCTCTAAGTGTCCCAGACAGTTGCTGTGTGAGCAGGACACAGGAGCAAACGTAGAGCCAAGGGAGCAAACAGGAGAGGTAGAAGGATCCTCTTCCCACCATGTGCAGAGATGGGAAAGCACTTCTGATCGTGTGTCCCTGCCGATGGGCTGACAGCATTGCCTTCTTCCTTGCAAGCTGGCTTTGCATGCGTGAAACGTGGCTGTGAAATAGAAATTTTTTTTTTTTTGAAAGCATAATATTATTTTAATCATAAATTATTTGGAAACACAATACAGAAATAGCTTTAGATCACTTCTTCCACAGGGGTGTTTTTGCAGTCAGAGTCTTTATCAACTTCTCAGTGGGAACTGCATTAATATTGCCACAAAAATGCAAACAGTAGTGCCTTTGATAAAGCAATTTGGCATCTCTTAAGCAGAAAGATGTTTTGTTTTCCTAAGATACAACACTGTTTTCAGTACAAGGACCTGCCATATGTGCCAGCATATGCAAGGAAAATGCCGGTTTTGTTAACATTTGTGTTCAGAAGCTGTGGGGAAGGAGCGAAGGAGGTGGCTGCGGTAGTGGCTGCAAAGCGATCTCAGTTATTGCTTGGGGGACAGCACAGGAAGCCCAAAAGTCAGTGTCAGTGGCAGAGGTGCTGGCGGCCTGCAGTCAGTCTCCCAGACTTAACACACCCAGAGCACTCTGCCAAGGGCTTTCCTTCTCAGTTTTGCTTTAACTCTTCCCAACATGTGCCAGAGCAAGGCTGGTCTCACTGCTGCCTCTTCCCATTGCAGAGTGGAAAAGCTTTACTGGCCATACAAGTAGGCATCTTGAAAATGTGAAAATGCCTTCTTAGTACTTTCTGGTGTCCCATGAGTATTATATATTTGATTAGTGCATTATTTTGATTTTTGGACTGCTTTCGGTTCAAGAATCCTGAAAGGAAGCTGTTGTGCAACTGTTCTAATCTGATTTTACAAGCCGATTCCAGCTTGATTCCCAGCACAAAGAAACAAAGAAGAGTTCAGTTGTATTTTTTGTCCAAAAGTAAAAGTCCCCCTTCCTTTGAAGATTTTCTGTAGAGGGTTACGTTTAGAGAGTGATTGGCTATTGTTTAAATTTAATCTCTGTAATTACACTGGGATTGGATTAATGATGGGTTATTTTTCTGAGTCATTATTTTCTGGCACTCACAGCTATGGAGCATAAAGCCAGGTCTTCATCGGATGCAAACTGGCATCACTCCACTGAAGTTAGTGGAATAATTCCACTTTAAATTGTGCTGGCCCAGAGATGATATTATAGCTGTTTTGAAGAAAGCGCCCTTTGGGAGTTTGTTGGCCTTGAATCTTCTAATTATTTTAGAGGTGTCTAAGCATTAACTACCAACTGCATTAGATTTATGGTAGCACAGCCAGTCGTTGTCTCTAGATGACCTCAGCTGGACTCAGAGGGATCAAGAAAAGGTGCAATGTCAGATTGAACCATAGGTATCTTGATTTTTTTTTTTTTTTTTTTTTTTTTTTTTTTTTTGGTGGTTAAAAAGTGCATGTAGGAAAAGTTCATCACTGAGGTCTGGTGACCTTTTACATGCTCTTAGCTATGAGAACAAACTTTGTTTGTTGGGGATGCTGTACTGCAAATCCAGGGGACACATCTGGGAAGCAGAGGGCCTACTCCTTTTTTGAAAGTAGTTATTTTTGCTTTTTTTTGATTTTCAGAAGTGGGTGAAGAGAGAGGAATCTGGGGAGACCTGGCACGTAGAAGAGCAGCAGTGTGAGCAGTAGGCAATGGACTTGATGTAGGGGATGAGTCTGTCACCACAGTTGGGGTGATGGAAATAAAGAGGCTTTTCATGGAGAGTCCGAGAGGCTGTGTAGAGTTGCTGTGATCATAGAAGGTAGTTGAAGTTGCTGGGGTGAGAGCAAGATGGGAAGAAAGGTTCTGTCCCACTCTTGTGCATGTCGGGCAGGGAAGGGTTTGTTTTCACACCTTGTATTTTACTGTGTTATCTGAATTTCTTCTCTTTAAAAGGATTTCCTTACCTACTTTCACTACTTGTGAAATGGCTTGTTAATAAAATTTAGTTTTGAGAATGGGAAAGTTTTGCTTTTTCTCAGGTCTTTACAGTAAGGAGAAAATAGTCAGGGGTGGGAGACTTGGTGTCTTTTTTTAGATTGACCTGTTGGATTCGGAAAATACAGAGAAGCCTTCAGGGATATTGTGGACATCTCTTCAGAGGATGTGCTGCAGACCCCATTCATGTAGATCTATTGTGAAATAGGAGGCAAATTGTAAGACCCAAATGAAGACTGAGTCTTGCACTGAAGTTGGACATCCCTCAGCTTGGACATATAAACCCTCATGTTCTGAGTGTCTTTTGCTTCCTTTTACAGCAACTTTGACCAAGGTTGATGGAATTTTTTTTAAGCTTTCATAAATTTTGAATTTTGTTCTGTGCAAAGTATTGTCGGCTACTATTGAAAAAATTCTGATGATGTAAGGTCACAGCAACAGATCAGTCATATATGTGCATGATCCATTTATTAGAGGCTACTGCTGGAGTTGCAGTAATGTTTAAAGTATTTGAGGCCTAATCCACTGCTTCATTGCTCCAGTGTGATAAACGCTGTTGACCCAGTGCAGAAATTGATGCCATAATACAGAGAAATTGCCTCTGTGCTGATTATGTAGCTGTTGTGGTGAATCTCCTGTTAACAGCTCTAGTTTTCAGGTGCTTTCTCATTTTATTAGAGACGGGATCAGGTATGAAGGTGGAGAAGAAATGAGTAGGAATGGCTTACATTTGTACTCAAGCTGAATTCATGTACACTTATGCAAAACTCACTTTGCATAAGCAGGGTATTAATTCTGGTTACTTTTTCTGGAGCATGGTAGCACTGGTCCTGCAAAACCAAGTCACCACTGAAGATCTTGGCATATAAAAGATTTTTCAGAAGTTTCACCTGTGCTGGGGTCAGGATGGATACAGAATGTACCATTCTAAATACTCATATCTCAATTATTTGCAACCCTACTTCTCTGTGCCCTCCAAGGAGCCAGGTTATCACGGAAATCATAATTATTTATATAGAAAATTTATTTAAAAAAAATAGTTCTGAAGCAGTAGGTTATGAGCCCACACGTTAGTATTTTTGGCTTTATTACCTGGACTATGAGCTAGAAACTTTCTTCAGCAACCATTTTGACTCTCATGTGAGCATCTGACTTAACACTTTTCTCAATAGCTGAGAACGGGAGAAAATCACCAAGTGTCATGACACTTGGTGCTGCTGTTCTGAGTGAAAATTGTGTTTCCTCAGGAAACGCTCTTGACCTGTTATTTCTGCATACCAGTTTACTTTATATCCTAAAAGAAATGCTGAAAATTCCTATGCAGAAGGAGCGTTTATTTCCATGACTGTCATTAGGCTTACATTTCCTTTGGTCCAAGGTGTGTGCAACACAGTGAAATGGAAGTAGGATGGTATAGTTACCAAAATAGATGTGTTAATTTCCTAATTAATTTTTTTTTTCTGTGCAGTGTTTTTAAAGTAACAAGCATTGTAAGCAGCATGTTATTTTTAAACCAAGGACATTTTGTGCTGAAATTGGCTATTGCAACACTGGGTTAGAATTAGAATACACAAAATTCAAAACCACAGTAACCCTAATTTTGCCATTCTTGCCTTTTTAACTGCTCAACAATAGTGCTGTGTTTGTATAGTATTTAAAAATATTTGTTAAGGGGAATGTAAAGAGCTACTGGCAGGCTTTTCTGTTAACTGTTTCTGCACAGTCAGCTGCTCTGCTCAGAAATGAGCTGTAATGAAAACTCAGGGGTGAGTACTCCTGGTGTCCACAGCTCACACCCACAGGGGCAGAGACCTGCATGGGGGAGTGGGCAGTCCCTTTGCCTCAAAGCATGTACACCCATGATGGGCTAAAATCTGTTTGATATTTCCTTTCTGAACTCCCCCTGATATGTGCATACCTGGATTTGTAGTCTCAAAGGACTTATTCCAGCAAATGAATAGTGATGTTTAGGATAATGTAGTCAAATCACGAACATGAGTTTTATACGGCTGCAGTTCATGTCATGACCCTACAAACCCTAGTTTTACCTGGCTTGGTCCTGACGTTCTGGCCAGCCCTGTGGGGAGAGGCTGCTGCCTTCCAGCCTGACCCAGCTGTGAGCTGCCTGATTCTCCCTGAAAGAGCTTTGCGCAGTTGGAACATGCATGTGTCCTCCTTCAGACGGAAATTAGCTTTGGATTTCACATGT